>NW_024506662.1:2009917-2280739 GCF_017590055.1 Onychostruthus taczanowskii | reverse complement strand
CAGGCTGTTGGGGGAGCTCCGTCCCGAGGGTGCGACCCCCGCTGCCCTCGGGGCTGCCGGGGCTGGGCCCCCCGCCCCGCCCGGGCGGCACCTGCCGGGCGGGAGGGGCGGGAAGCGGGAGCCGGGCGGGGCGCAGTGACAGCCCGCCCTGCCCGCGGGGGTCGGGGCAGTGCGGGGGAAGGAGCGTCCTGTCCCGGGGAAGGGGCGAGCTGCCCGGCGCTCCGGACCCGGCTGTCGTCCGTGGGGGCAAGAAGGGCTTGTGTGTTCGTAGCCCGTGCCGTGCACGGTGCGAGCAGCTCCGCAGGGCTGGGGGTCAGGGCGAGCACACGCTGTGTGTAGGGGGCACTGATGAATGCGCAGGGAAGAGCTCAGAGCCCTCGTGTTGTGTGTCAGCAGCAGAAACCTGGCTGTACAGGAAAATAGAATGTAAACATGTGTTTTCATGCATACAGGTCTGTATATCTGCACCTCGAGTGCTGTGTCCAGTTCTGTGCCCCTCACTGCTAGAAAGATATTGAGGTGCTGGAGAGAGTCCAGAGAAGGGGAGTGGAGCTGGGGAAGGGGCTGGAGCATGAGTCTGATGAGGAGCAGTGAGGGGGCTGCGGGTGTTTAGCCTAGAGGAGACTCGGGAGTGGCCTTATCACCCTCTCCAACTCCTGGAAGGAGAGAGTAGCCGGGTGGGGATTGGCCTCTTCTCCCAGGCAGCAAACGAGAGGGCATAATCTCAAGCTTCAGTTTAGATTGAATGTCAGGAGGAATTTCTTCACTGAAAGGGTGAGTGGACATTGGAGTGGACTGCCCAGGGAGGTGGTGGAGTCACTGTCCCTGGAGGTGTTTAAGGAAAGACTGGATGTGCCAGTTAGTGCCGTGGTCTAGTTGACATGGCTGGACTCCAAGGTCTCAGAGGTCTTTTTTAACCTCCTTGATTCTGTGATCTCCATAGGGTTTGTGTGGATGTTGTTTTCAAAGAGCACAAGGATTTGATAAAAACTTAGTGTAGCTAAAAAACAGACCTGTGTTGCTGTATATGTAGATTTATGCACAAAGTACTTGAGCGCTGCAGAAGAGGAAATTATTCCATGTAAAATGTGTCCAGATGCCATCTTGCTATGTCCTCTTACAAACTGTGAACTCCTGCCAAGCTAAAACTAGGGCATTTACTAGTTTCAATAGATGTGCACAGAGCAGGGCAGACATCTTTTGGTGACACTGTTTTGTTCAGCACCACACAAGTTCATCAAGACACCAACTCTTTCCATATCCAAAGACTCTCAGAGAGAGGTGACTCAGAGTGGAAATCTTGCTTCTGTGGGTCTTTGTTACAGCTCCAACAACTGTCAGGAGAAAAATTGGTTAATGTGCCCACGTGGCCGGTGTCATTGTGTTAACTGAACAGATTTATGGAGGATCATTATAAATTATGGATGGAGCTGACATTCTCAACTTGGTGCAGCTCAGTCATGGATGCTGTGCTGCATTTAGAGACTGATTAATACAAGTCATGGACCAACTGATACGACTGTAATTAATAATTAGCTGTGGTTTATTGCTTATTAAATTAACTTTCCCTGCTCACTGGAATGGGCAACGTTTAAGTTACTGTTCTTCCATTTGCCTTGCCCATTTTCCAGGGAAAGCACTGTGTGTTTCAAGAAGTTGATGTGAAGTATGAGAAACAACTTTTTCTTCTCTGTCACTCTTATATTGCCTGCAGTGACATCGGGAAGGTTTGACAGGTCTGTCACTTCACCTGTAGCAGGTACAGTAGCAGAGTGTGTGACTCAGTTTCCCTTAGGATGGGGCTCTGCTGGCCACCCTTGCCAGCAGTGTCAGTGTTACAGTCTCTGCTTGGCAGGTGAAGCAGACACCGTGTGGTTTTTTTTTTAAAGGCAGTAAACTTCTGCTCTGCTGACCTTGACCTTATGGTTTGTGTTTACCTAAGTTTGGTGCAAGTCAGGGGTGTTTTCCATCAGACAGCAAGCTTCATGTTTTCTGTAGCATTGCTGAACTGCTGGAACTGTGAAAGTTTCAAGGAGTGGCTGCCTTGTGCTTCCATTCCTATTCTATCTAGTTTTGGTGATCTGGATGTTTTCAAATTGCACTAGTTACTGCCACACATAGTTCTTTCATTTCCAGTCCTGTACTTAAAACGAAGATGTAAACTTAGTCCTGGCTAATTTAGCACTGACTTCATGCAGCTCTCAGTCTGCAGCTTAATATATAAAGGACAATAGCAGTAAGCATTGCAAAATTGGGTTTGGAATATTCTTATGGTATAAAAAGAAGTTCCAAAAAAAGTCAGAATAGTTCATTACTAAGAGACTTGGAGATTTGTCCATCACCCCTGTGAGTTTTCTCCAACATAGTTTATAGTAAAGTAGTAGACCACAACTGAGCTTTCACGTAAAAATAATTACAGGTAAACACAGCATACTTGACAAGAAAACTGACTTTTTGCTGGTGTATGGTAAGAACCACACAGTTTTACTTTCAGATTGGATGTCTGATGAAGAGGAATTTGTCCCAGAGTATTCTGATAGCACCTACTTGCCCTCCGGCAGGTTCTGTAATGCAGCTGGGCCATGACTGTTCTTAACCCAGGAGTGAGATGAATGTAATGCACACAGTTGTCTCTCATGATGTGTACTTGTTTTATCTGCTAAAGTTACTGTTCTGTCCATATAAAACAGTGAGGCTTCATGCTGACAGCCTGAAATGGTGTGTAAGTTTACATGCATTTCTTGTAGTTTGAGGCCTTTCCTGTGCTGCCAGGGGAGGGCCATGCAGTAATTTGGGATGCAGGTGAAGAAAGAACAAATCTGTGGCAAATCCTCTAGCTGAAAAAGTCCAGAATATTAAAGGTGCCAATTGCAGAAATACTTCAAATACTAATAATTTGATTTATATTTTGAAGACAAAAAAATTGTTTCTGCAGGCTGTTGGGCCGGTGCCCAATGAGTGACTAATTTTAGTCAATGCCTTTTTTTCCTTCTTCTTATCTCCTGGTAACTTTGCAGTGGAGGTAAATGGTGGGCAGCCTTGGTGCTGCAGACCAGATGGCTTTTTCTCTGTGTCTCAAAAGAGGGAATCAGTGGATTGTATTGGAGCATACATAATGCTGCCCTGTCTCCTGCTACTGGTAATAGCAATCTGATCTGTGGGCTGTGCGGTTCTAAAGCTTGTGCAGCGAAGCTGAGGGGAGGCTCTGATGTGAAATGAACTTTCTGCTGAGGCGAGGCTCAGCTAAAACAGGCAGCACGTGCAGATGTGGCTGAAGATTGTCCTGGTCCCGCTGGAGGCAGAGCTCTGCCACCTCTTGGTGCATCCCTTGGCACAAGCTGGCGTGAGGGAGGAGGGTGCTGGGACCTGCTCTGGGAGAGGGAGGTGCCATTTCTGACAGGAGGGTGCTGATCAGGGATCAGGGGCACGGGGCTGCTGCCTGTGCTGCACACTCCAACCAGCAGCAGGAGGATCAGAGAAAGGCAGGCTCCAGGGGTGATGAGTGTCAGGGTTCAGCTTTTACAGTACAAATGAAGTCGGTGTTTTGCCGAGCATCGTGTATTGGTAGGCATGGTTGGTACTGTTCATAAAGGCTTGTGTTTTAGGACAGGAAGAAGGGAAGCAGGATAAGGATCTTACTGGATGGGTTTTTATCACGTGGTGGGAGGCTGCAGCATAAGGGCAGCACTTCAAGCAGAAATTGTTGTCTTTACCCCCAGCACGACCTTTTGCTGTGGTTCACGGGTCCTCTGCTCTGCTGCTTTCCTAGACAGCTGCAGGAGGTTGTAGCACACCGCTGGCACTTCCATTTTTCAGCCCCAAGAGCCCAGCACTGCTGTGGCCTGGATGTTTGAGACCAAAAAAATCAGCAGAACTCTGCGAGACTGCAGTATTTGGGAGAAGGCTCAAGGTTAGCTTTGTGGCTGCTATGCAGTACTCACAACTAATAGTTTTTGGGATTATTTGTGCTGCCTACCTTTAAAATTGTATGTTACCATGGTATCAGTGTATTGTCCATTATGAGAACACAATTTCAAGAAGAGGGCTTTATTATTGTGGTTATTGTCTACAGAAGTCCTATATAGAAGGGTTCACATGGCTGGAAAACCTACTTCCATCCAGTAGTTAAAGTAGAATTTGGAAATATACATGTGTCAATTTATTAGTGGGCTCTTAACATGAGGGAAATACTGACTCATCTTGAAGTGAAAAGTTAGTGTTTATTTATTTATTTATTTACCTCTTCAGTGAGCCCAAAGTTTGGAGGAAGCTTTAAAAAGTCCCCAAAGCCACTTTTCTCTCTTCTGTGTGTTTTTTACTTTCAGTTTTCCTGAATAAGCTTTCCTTGCAGTGGCCAGTTGTTTGAGGTGCTTCCTCTGCTAAAACAACTTGTGTCGTGCTTGTGTAGATGAATGATCTCTTGGAGGATTAATGACTCAGTCTATAATAAAGGCTCATGTTTTTCCCTTCTTCTCCAGGACTTTCTTCTGTCACACCATTTTTAGTGCTGGCAATGCAGATTAATTACATAGGTTTTTGAGGTAGTCATGCAACCAGTGTTAAAATAACTGCTCACCTGTGCAAATTTAGACAAAATAGTCTAACAATCTGGAGAGGAAAGCCTTTACAAAATGTAATTGCTGATCTGGATCCTAGAATTTTCCATATTGATTTAGATATGCCCCTTTGTGCTCATACATTAGTGAAATCAGCAGCTATAGAACATCCCTGTGGTTACTTGTAACATTTATTTTCAAAATTATCGGCTGTTATAAATTTATTATTAAATTGAAAACACTTGTACAAACCTAACATGCTTGTGTGTGTTCCTGTTTGGATTTTCAAATCAGCAGTTGAGAAGCCACGTTTAAACTGCTTTACTCCATCTTAGTACTGAGGATGTTCATCAAGGCATTCACAGCTGCTCATATTGAATAGTGGTCAAACTCCTCCTCTTTTGTTCAGTAGCAGTGTTTTCAGGTGAGGGCAGGCAGTAGTAGGTGCTTGCTTTTAAACTTAAACCTCTCTTTTATTTTTGAAAAGGGTAAAAAGCTTTTGCACTTTTCTCCCACTCCTCAAAGCCTATTTCCACATCAGAAATACTTCTCAGAGAGTTCATACAGCCTCTGGAGCAAATAGAGGAGGTTTTTAAGCTCTCTTTATTGCAGTGCTCTGTGTGTCCTCCCTCCCTGTGGGCTGGAGGCAGGATTGCTGGGGACTGTGTGCTCAGAGGGAGCAGCACTTCAGGACTGGAGGAGCTGTCCATGCCATGGCTGCTGCTGCAGCCAGCCACACATGAAAACATCAGGGCCCTTGTCCTGCCAGGCTTGGCAGACCTGGCATGGTTTTAACCTTGGTGGCTTTTTATCGACTTGATTTCATCTGGACTTGCTGAAAATCATTTCTTGTGAGTGTCACAAAACACATAAATACACTTATTCCTGACTCTTAGTTACTGATGAGCTTCCTGTTATGATACTATTTAATACCTCATAATCTAGAACAGGGTTATTTTTATTGCACATCTGTGGTGGTGCACATATTTTACAGAATCATTGGTGGTTTTTTTCAGAGCCAGGAAAGGCCATTATAATCATCTTAGATTCTTCATTAAACATGCTGGGTGTACTTGTATTTTCAAATTTCTTTGCATCAGTTTCAAGCTTCCTTTTTAGCTACAGTTCTCTCTTTAAAAATGTTTTGAACTTGGTTTAAGATTTTGAGTTACAGGGAGCTCAACATGCCTTTTCTTGTTATAGTTACCTAAAATCTCTTAAACTTTGTATTAATTGCTAATCTAAATTACCCAATGTAATCTTTCACAAAATAGGTCTAGTTATGCCTTTCCATTAAAAAAAAAAGAAGGCTGCAGAGCTATTTATCCATCTGAATTATCTTGCATTGTAGATACACGTGATCAGTGCAGATCTTGACCTTCTTTGGGAAGAACAAGATTGGAGTGTCTTAACTTTCTCACAACAATACGCGTCTTTAGATCTTGAAATTTGTCTCCTAGATCTCTGCTGAATCTTTTCCTAATTTTACAGACTTAGTCAAGTGTGAACACTGTGTTCAGGTAATTAATTACCAACAGCATATGCAGAGCACTGCTCGGTAGGATAGTAAGACAAAGCTAAGGTAATTTACAGTTTGCTCTGGAGCCATGTGCCAGTGCCACTGCTGTGCTGAGCTGCCTGTGCTTCCTCCCTAGGTTGAGGGTATTTTTACTCTCAGTATTGAGAAAGTCTCCTTTGAGATCCTCTGAACCTGGAGGGGCTGGAAGTACATTTTAGTTGTAATAACCAGTATGATTCACAGGCCTTATTTCTTGCTTTCCACCCATTTGTTTTTGGAGTGTTTCTGTGTCATTGTCATAATAGATATTTACATTCAAGTATGTGTGTGTATTCTACTTTAATCTCTGTTTACTATTAAATTGCAGTTTAAAAAGACTGCCTGTGATTATATATTTGTTATTCAGAACAGGAGTATACAAGATTACTGGCATTTAGTGTGAGGCTAGTATATTATAAATCTAATAATTACTGTAAATGAAGTTTTGTATAGTTTGAATAAACTTAATCTATCCTACATCACTTGGCAGTTTTTTTAGTTCTTGAAATGCTTCTATCTCTATTAAGTGTTGGTTGGTTTTTATTGTAACACAATATTGCTATAGATCACCATCCTGATTTCTGGTTTTGTGGCCCTGGTAGTATTGACAGTACTGCCCAATTAAAAGGAAAAAGTGGGGAGATGTACCATATTCCTTGGAGTTGGTGTTGTTGCAGGTGGCCCTAAAATCAATATAGAAAAACTTGACAAGAAAAGCCATGTTGTGTCATATTGTTTACCTTTGAGGTAAAATGAAGCTTATGGACATCTCCATTGTCATTTTAGTATCCTACATGTATTCTAAAGCTTTAAGCTGTAGAAGTGTTGATGTTCATTTTCTGTACTTTGTTACAGTAAAATAGTGTAGTTTAACTTTTGAACTTCCATAGATCAGGAGTATTTGATTTGGACACTTGTATTCCTAAATAAAGATGTCCTGGATACATTAATTATAGGTCAAGTGAAAACAAATGAGCAGCCCTCTTCTAACATGCACTTATGGAAGATTAACTATCCCATGTGGAAAACTCCTTGGCAACTAATGCTGTTTTGGAGTGCTAATCTTGTAAAGCTAGGAAGTAGCACAGTAACCTTCTGCTGGCCCATCATCATCCTCACAGGTGAAGCATCCCGTGGTTAGCGAAGCATCTCGGGCACTTCAGCTGTGAGATTGACACCGCCCTAGATAAAGCTTTGCTGCCTCTTGCTGAGTGTTTCTGTTGCATTGTTAACAGTGTCCATACTCACCCTGGACTGGATTGATTGAACTTGATTCATATCAACAAGATAGTGAGAAAAAAGAAAATGCTGGTGTGTTCAGATGAAGTGCCTGAGCTCTCTCAGAATGGTGATCTGCTCTGCAAAGGCAGCATCTCCTCCATTTGACCACCCTGATGACCCTGCTCCTGTGTCCCCATCCCCAGTGTTGTGTTCTTAAGCTGTGTGTACTTACCCCTGCTCACATTTCCCACCATCCTTTATGTAAATTTGGGACACAGTGGTTCTTCACTGTTCTTAATGTTACTGTTCAGAGCTGTTCATTCCTGGTTGATAGCAGACTACCTGTGCATTTATGCAAGCACAGTGTGGTATAGGATTTTTAGCATAAAATGTAAAAACAAAATTGATACCTTGAACATACAGCTTTGTTTCAAAAGCTGAACTCCCTGTGACTCAGATCATCACAGAATCATGTTGCTGTACCAGTCACTGAGAGGGCTCCAACCCAACAAAGGTGACACATCAGAACAGAAATGTGCAGGAGGTGTGACAGTACAGCCCAGGTGTGTCACCGTGGTTCTGACATGTAATCCCAGATGTGGTTGCTGTTGTAGATTTGAACAGCTTGGGACATGCTGGGATGGAAGCTCTCTAAACCCTCAGTGAGTTCAAGTTAGTTCTGTTTCATATCTTATACTCTGTTTTTAAGCTTTTGGGGAAAAAGAAATAGAAACTTTATTTCCTTTTCGTTTCTTTTTTGTATTGAAATTTTGTTTTTTAACAAATGGCATAATAAGATGGCAGCAAACAAAATGCTATGATGAAAACATAAGGGATTAGAGTTGGTTTTTTTTTGTTTGTTTGTTTGTTTGTTTTTGTTTTTTTGGTTTTTTTTTGTTTTTTTGCTGTTGCTGCACCTGTATTCTCTGTGACACTCCCTGGAATGTGTTCTCTTAGAGGCAAGTATCTCTGGCACTGTGAGGTTAGTGAGGTAAGGAGCTGAATAAATGGCAAGGAATTTCTGGAGCTGCAAGGAATTTCTGGAGCTTTGGAGTCAGAAAGTTCTTAGAGCAGCAGTTTTGAAGAGAAGATGAAGGAGAGAGCAGAGAAAGTGACAGGGAGAAGTAATTGTCACACAGGAACATAACTGGAAAGGTAGAATTGATTTGAGAGAAAAGCAGGAATCTGGGAAGGCATTGTCATGCAGAAATATCTTCCCCTGTGCTAATGCAGTTGCTTCAGACAACTCATTCTTAGACATTTGAACATTTCTGAGCATGAAGGCCCACTGTAGTCAGGCCCAGTTTTGTTTTTCCTGGCGCAGGAGCATTGCAGAGGTTCTACAAATGCAGTGGAAGGGGAGCATTGAAATTTTCATGTGTTTATTACACTGAACAGTTTGAGCAAAGTAACAGTCCTGTCTGCATTTGAGATCTGAATCTGCTGCCTTTCTGAACAAAGAGGTACCACCAGGGGGCAACTAGCTATCCATCTTCTTCTTTTTCAGCATGAACCACTCCTTTCCTGGAAATCTTGGGCACTGAAGAATTTTGAACTGGTAGAAATCATTAAAAAAAAAAAAAAAAAAAAAAAAAAAAGTAGAAGTGTTCTTTAGTTTTCTTGTCAGTTGTAAAATACATTTGCAACTGCATTAAACAAGCAGCCACATGGGAGAATGCAGTTTGGACATAAAGCCTATTGGGAATTTGGTGTGTTAAACCCAAGTGTTCAACATCTAAAGTTGTTTTGTAGGCATGAAACTAAAGGAAAAAGTCAAAATGTGAATATGCTTTCAGGATTTATTGGTAATAAAATTATAATTCTATGCCTAGTGCCATGGAGGATGTGCTGGGTTTGCTCATTCAGCTGTGAAAGATTTTAATATTAAAGTCCACTTTCTGCCTGAGAATTAATTAAGAATGAGTAGACTCTGTATAGGTTGAAGGGTTTGAAATAGCTTGTGATTTATGTGGACTTTTTGCTATATTGCAGGTTCTTCAGCAAAAGCACTTGTGAGCTTGAAAGGTAAGAAATTAATGTGTTATTTACTTGTACCCAGTCTGACTTCAGGTGTATTTAGTTTCTGTCTTCAGAAAGTTCAAGAAAATCACAGGCTTTTTTGTTGAAATATGGTAGGGTTTATTATAGGTATTTGTAGTTCTATAGAATAATAATCCTTGGCAGTTGAAACTACATGTATTGTGGTGTATTTAGACACTGCTCTTCTGGGTGAAATTCCTGAAATGTGTTTTTTCTTCAAAAGTACTGCCTAGACATCAAGTTTGATGAGAAGATTGGGGTAATCTTTCATCTCTTGAGCAGGAGATACAGGAAGGATTCTTAGTGAGACCTGTATGTGTGACACAATTTACATTAGGAAGGCATTTCATAATTTTATGGTGTTCTCTGTCAGCAAATTGTGGGTTAAATCACAAACCTGCTGCTTATATTTTTTTCTTTGAAGTTATCTTCATGAACATTCATTAAAATTTTGAATACTTCTAATTTGCCCTATAATTAAAGCTTCTTTATGTGTTACAGGGTTTTTGTTACACAAAGAAGAAGGCATGGTCTGTTGAATATGTTGTCATTAATGCAGATTTGTTGGAATAAGATTTTATTTACTTGTTAGTGTACACCCACTTAATAATTTTCTAGAACTAGAAGGTGTCTGTGTCTTGTAGAGCTTTGCTTTCTCCAGGTTTCAGTTACAGCCACAGTTCAACTGTTGATTTGTGTCAACCTGACAGTGGAAGTAACTGATTCCAGCAAAGAAGGTTTCAAGAGACTTAAATGTTGTCATAAATAAAAAATACTTGTTTATGTTCCTCTTTGTAGTGAAAATCTCCTTCAGTTTTTAAAATTAATGTTAAGAATTATTTAATAAAAATAGTGAAATCTAAAATATGTTTGTTACTGAATTCAAAGATGTTGCAAGTAAATATTTTAGTAGTTTATGATGTTATACTGGGTTTTGGACAGTAGTTACATTAAAACATACATATATATATATACATATTCATGATGTACTTTCTTCACAACAGAGGGAAGTTTATCCAGTTCATGGAATGAAAAATACAATTCTCTGCAGAAAACACACATTTGGAAAAGCAAGAATGCTGGTTCTGCAGTGGAAATGGTAAGAAGCAGTAAAAAGCTTCAGTATTAGTAAAGTACCATACAAGGAGTCAAGTGTAAGGATCACAAAAAAAGGTTGTAATGTTCAAAGGTAGAACTATATCCTTCACAAGCACTTTGCACAGTTTGCATAAGAGATGAAAACATATTTTAAAAATGAATAATCAAACACATTAAATTTCTGACCTCATTCAAGATAGGTCAAAATAATTTCCTCTCTGTTTTTTTTTTGAAAAGCAAGTGCTGTGTGAAGTACTTGTACTGTATCTACCACCTTGAGCTCAGGAATCACCAATTCTGATCAACTCTTTTTGTATCTCATGAAATATCTCACTTCTAATTATGGCTGAGAACTGAAGCATAAAGGAAAGGAAGGGAAGATATCATAATGCACTTCCATCATTGTGCCTTCTGAGGGGCAGATTTTAATAAAAGTGAAGGACTGTCAGTGAAATTTGTGTATTCTGAGAACTTTCATAGGAGGCCTTACACTGAAGAACAACCTTGGGGTGGGGATATGAAATGAGCCTGCAGCTTCCAAGGGGATGTCTGGTGTTTGGGTTGACCATTTCAGCCTTGTGGTTTTTGCTTCACTGTTTCTTGTCCTGTGATCTTCTCCCTGGTATTTATTTTGGTAGGATTCATACAGATGCATGTATACACACATGCTGCTATGTGTTGATGCTAGAGGACATAAGGTCTACAAAATGCAGTTCCAGACAGAGACCAGAACTTTGTGAAGACCCTTAGTTGCTGCAGTTCATGTCACAGTTTTCAGCTGCTTCCCAGGAGTGCCCATCATCACACAGAAACAAGCCTTACTGGTAACTTAGAAGATCACATGTGCTAAAGACCCAAAGTGACTGGCTGTAATACCTGTATAAAAACCTTGTCAGTCCTTAGGTATGGTGGCTGTGAGTGGTAAAAACACAGAGTCAAACCTTGAGTGTAGCTCAGTGTTCTGTAGAAAGCTGGGGGAAAGATCAGAGCATAGTCTGACATGTTGGCAGTGACCCATGTTGCTAAGATGTAATGGAGTAGGTTAGTTTACTGAATGTTGAAAGTTTTGAAGACATATTTTACTGTTGATTGAAAAATCTTTCCAAAAATGCCTGACCTGTTTAGCCACTGTGGATGATACCTCTTTGCAACACTTGTTATTTCACTCTCAGTCCAGAGTGATGAAACACTCTTCTCATTTTAGGTAGTTCTTTGGAGTCGAGTTTGGCAGTTTCTGTTGAGGGTTGTAAACAGTTTTCTTGGCCTGGCTCATGATGATTTGGTTCCCTTGTCAATATACAGTTCCTCTGTCCAGTGGGTGTAGTCCCTGGTTTGTACTGTCTATCAGGAATTAATGTTTTCTTCTGTGTGCTGCATGTGGTTAGGTGTCTATCACACACAGAACACTCCTGTTACTTAAATACACTTGTGTAATTCTTTTTATAAAATATATCTAATTTAGAGTAAGAGAGGCACATTTCCTGGGAAAGCCCCATGTTCAGATGGCATGGGACAGACAGATTTTTAGCTACCATTGATTAATTTAATAGAAAATATCTCTTTTCAAGCAGTTAACCAGTCACAAATGTATTAAATGTCTTTATAAAGTGCAGATGCTTGTAAATGAAGTTTTATTTAGCTGTGTTGATTTATTTTGTCTCTGGCTGTTGTGCTGGGCCACAGAACCTTCATGGAAGGAAAAGGAAAAGCTGCTTCCCCTCAGTGCTAACAGCCAGTCACAGGTTGCTCTTTTGTCCTTGGTGAAAGCAGGAGCCTTTTGTCATAGGGTCAGATATTGAGGAATAACTAAATGAGTTTTTTTCATGACACATTTGCAATATCATTTCTTGTTTTCAGTCAGCCTTCTAATTCTTTCTGAGCTATAGCAGTACACAAGTAAATTTCACTTAGTATGAATTCTAAATTCTTTTTTCTGAGATTGTCACATATTTTATTCAAGATGTAGTTTCTTCAGGCTCAATCTTCCTAGCATTTTGCTATGCAGATACTTTCAGTGAGTTAAAAAACCAGCAAACACATGTCATTTTATTAGAAAATTCTTGCTAAAATTCTGTGTAGCTGAGAACATACCAAACAAATACAGTGTTTGAATAAAGCTTTTTTTAATCCAAAATTCAAAACAAATTAACAGATGTACTACTTATAACCAAGGCAAGCTAAGATACACAAGTGTTTAGACACCTAACTCTAATGGAAACAAGTGGGAGTTAGGCTCTAAATACTTCTGTGAAACTGGGCCAGCAGCATAGTAATGGTTATAGTTAGCACTGGAAAAGCCTGGAATCTTGAACTCCTCCTTCTCTCAGTCCTTAGATTTCTGAGTGCTGGGAGCCACTATTTATTGGGTACCATGTGCCTGAAAACCAACAGGTGACAAGACAAGAGGCATTTCATTTCTCTCACTGTGAATTATCTGCATGAACAGAGAAATCAGGTTTCTTGCTTGTAATTCTTAATTTTGTTCCATACAGCCCTTCAGAAATTCCAAAAGGAGTCGACTCTTCAGTGAGGAAGATGACAGACAAATAAACACAAGGTCCCCCAAAAGAAATCAGAAGGTTGCGATGGTTCCACAGGTACCTACGTACATGTATGGAGATATTTTTACCAAAAAGGGGAACAAGCCTATCTGTTCTAGTTGAAAATTTGAATATATTTGCTTTTCAAGTTGCATTTTTGGTTTATGAATCTTCTTGTGAGGAAAACTGTTGTTAGAAGTAAGCCACAATTAAAAAGAGATTAATATTTTTCTTTCTTACCACTGGTTTCCTCAGTTTGTTTATGGGAGTACCTGTTCTTTTTGATCTTGAACATGAACACACAGAGCTGGAAAGGATTCCAGACTCACTGCCCATCATGCTCCTGCAAACAATTATCTCCTGTAGTCAGCATAAGTTTATTCAGCTTCAGTTTAAAACTGCCTAATTTTTTTGCACTGGTTATGTAACTGAGAAGGCTGCTATAGAATTTAATGTATCCCAACAAGTTAGGGACTTGTTCTAAATTTGTAACCTGACTGTGTTCATGGCCAGCTTTACCTTTTTGATCCTGTAGTGCTAAAGCCCTCAGTTCAAAGAGCTTGTTTTTCCATCCTCCACTTGTTCGTCCACTCCTTGATATAGCACAAAAAAGCAGCTGTAATTTGTCAGCCTTTATTTGTTATGATAGAAAGGAGAACATCTCTTAGTCTCAGTGAGTTGGCTCTGTAGTACCTTTGTCATCCACATCACTTCTCTGGGCCATCACCTTATGAGGCTGAATTTACCTCACTGAAAAAGTACTATTTGAATACTGCTCTGATTTGCCTCCTGAGCTGTGCTGTGCAGTGTCTGATGTGAAAAGCTTGGCACTTGCCATTTAGCTGGGTGTGTTCTGCCAGAGGTGAGAACCATGACATTTCTCTTCATTACCATGATTTCTTAAGAGTAGAAAGACTTGGTAATGTTCTAAACCCAGCTGTTTTTTGCTTAAATGTCTGATTCAGGAGGTCCAGTGGTTGCCAGATAAATATTTCCTGCAGGGACTGCAGCTGTTGCAGTTCACAGATCTTGCTGTCCCACCAGGTTTTGTTTCCTGGAGTTCCAGTGGGAGAAAGAGGCTTGTATCTAGGGCAGCAGCAGCCAACAAGGTGCCTACCTTATGCTTTATCCTATTATTGCTGCTACTAAAGTCCAAAATACTTTGAATGTTTGGGGATGGAAAAAAATTGATGATGGCACAGGGACCCCGTTAAACCTATAGTTTGAAAAAGCTGTTATTTTTTGCAGAAAAGTTGTTCTTTTTGTCAGTTAAGACAGCCATCCTTGGAACAAATTTGCAGATTTTTTTTTTTATGCTCTTGTTTAAACATGGGTCTATCTGTTATGAAAACTAAAACAGTTGTCTTTTCCATGATTTATCAAATAGCTTTTAAATGTAGTTAAAACTTGATTGCTCGTTTCACTTGCAGTTTTCTAAGCAGACACTCTGCTCAAAGCTTTGCCTGTGTTACAGTCCTGTCCTAGCTTCATCCTCACTTAAGAAGAGTGAGCAAGAATAGAAATTCTAGTGCAAATCAGGCAGGTGCTGTTGCTGGCATCTGAGCTGCAGCACCAGTTATGCTCACCTGAGACAGTCGGTGGGGCCTCAGGATGTGGCAGTCTATATGTATTTTGGTGCCATGCTGTTATTACCAATAATGTCGTTTTCAGTGCTGGAAAATGTTTCTGTTAGAAGAGCTTTGTATGGAGATAATGGTATTGATCCTGTTAAAATTTGCTCTCTGTTCTGTTTGATTGCATTGCTGATATAATGCAGTAAGGGTTGTTATAGATCTGCAAGAAAAACATTGCTATGAAACAATATGTGCAGACTTTTATCAGGAAAATCTGCTTTATTTGAATACTGAAAATGTTAGATTCTGTTTAACTGTTTGTTTGTTTGTTTTTTACTACATAGAAGTTTAGTACAACAATGTCCACACCAGAAAAGAAAGTGTCACAGAAGATTGGTTTAAGGCTTCGGAACCTGCTCAAACTGCCCAAAGCTCACAAGTGGTGCATATACGAATGGTTCTATTCAAATATAGATAAGTATGTCTGATTTGTATAATTATCTCTTACTAGCATAGAAACAAATAATTTTCTAAAATTCAGCTGCATAGTTCCATATATTTGTTAGATACTCCAATTTATTCTTAAATTACTAGTTATGGAAAACTATTTTGTTTGGTGGTGGTGGTGGGTGTTTTTCTTTTTTCTAATGAGCAATGTATGTGCTCTTGGTTCTTTGCAACTACCAACTTTAGAAAGGCTTCTATAGAAAGCCTGCCTTCATGGATGTAATTTTCTTTTTATCACCTCTGCCTCTGCCAGACACCAGATTTTATTCATAATGCTTTTAGCATCTGAACATGAAGATATCAGAACACTTAGACTTTTCTGAACCCTTGCATCAGTGCTGTACAGAGGAGATAGGAAGGACACTGCTTCTTCATAAAGTGCTGCTTTCCTAAAAGGTGTAAATGTTTGTATTAAATATTTTTTCCCATCATCCTGTTTTTATTGTGATCACTAACAGAGCTTCAGGCTGTGACTGTTTAACTGTTGTCCAGATATCAGCATCCTGCTTGGATCTCATAATGTATCTCCTGGACTGTTTCTGCAGTTTGTGCCTCAGAGTTTTTGGCACTTGTTCTCTTAATGCCACTATCACAGTGGTGTGAACTGTTTAAAATAAACAATTTCTAAAATGTAAAAAACATTATTGATCAATGGAATATTAAAATCTTCACTGTTTGACTAATAGATGCAACACAAGTATTTAATATTCTAAAGAATGGCTTCAGAGTTAAGCATTATTTTCCAGAATGTACAAACAAAATAATGACTGGTTTTCCTTTCTATTTTAATCACAATTGCTGTAGCTTTTTTTCCTTAACTGAGAAGGCAGTCATAGCAACAGAAAAACATTTTGGCATATATTCATCAGAAGTGGAAAAATTTCACGTCCATTTTAGTTAGTTTTAAATTCATCCTCACTAGAATTTAATTCCTTTGAAAGAATTAGTCTTTTCATGCTTCTTCCCCAATTACATGAAAAATAATGAGTAAAACAAACCCCTTATTATTATTTCAAGGAGTAATTTTAATATGTGACATTTTTAATAATGATTTTTGCAACAGACCAAGAACTTTTAGTTTATTCTTAAAGAACTGTCTACAAAACTCTAGGTCTATCAGTAGACTAGATTTTGAGTTTAGCAGGTAATTCTGAAATCCTTTTTGATAGTTATCAAAGATATATAATGGTAAAATACAATGATATATATCAAAGGTAAGTTTGATATATATATATGTATGCAGGTCTGGTGGGTTCTCCTTGGCTTGACCAGGTGCTCATCAAAGCTGCTCTGTCATTCCTCAGTTGGACACAGGAGAGAAAATGTGACAAAAGGATGAGATAAGCACAGGGAGAGGCCACACCACTTACTGTCATGGGCAAACAGACTCAACTTTGGGAAATTAGTTTAATTTATTGCCAATCAAATCAAAGTAGGATAATAAGAAATCAAATCTTAAAACACCTCCCTTCTTCTTGAACTTTATTCCCAGTTCTCTCCTCTCTATGTCCAATCCCCTATAAGCACAGGGGGACATGGAATGGGGGTTGTGGTCAGTTCATCACTTGTTGTCCCTCTCTGCTGCTCCTTCCTCCAGGGAAGGAATCCTCCCACTCCCATGGGAGCCGGTCCTTTGCAAAGTTCTCCAACCTGAGTCCTTCCCACAGGCTGTAGTTCTTCACAGACTGCTCCAGTGGGGCCCCTTCCAGGAGATGTACTCCTTCAGGAACAGACTGCTCCAGTGTGGGTCCCCCATGGGGTCACAAGTCCTGGCAGAATACCAACTCCAGTGGGCTCTTCTCCATGGCTCCACAATCCTGCCAGGACCCTGCCCCAGCAGGGGCTTCCCATGGGTTCACAGCCTCCTTTGGGCAGCCACCTGCTCCAGTGTGGGGCCCTCCATGGGCTCAGGGACACAGCTGCTTCACCGTGGTCTGCAGAGGAATCTGTGCTCTGGTGCCTGGAGCACCTCCTTCCCTGACCTTGGCTCGGTGTCTGCAGAGCTGTTTCTCTCAGATACTCCTGCAGCTCTGTCCTGATGCAATTGCACACAATTTCCCCTTCCTGTCTACATTATTTCATAGGCACAACCACCACTGCTGATGGGTTCAGCCTTGGCCAGGGGTGGGTCCACCTTGGAACCAGCTGGTTTTGGTTCTGTGGGATATGGGAGAAGCTTCCAGCAGCTTCTGAATCCCCCCTCTGCCAAAACCTTTCCTCGCAAATCAAATACAGCTTGTAATGCTCATGAGATATGATCATGTTAACATGCTACTATAGCACAGTTTACTAAGAGACTGCATATCTTTGGAAGGAAAACTTTGATACATCTTGTTTGGAGTGATATGATTCAGGTTTAATGAGAGGCTTAAAAAAGTTTAAATCGTAGAGCTATCAACTGACAAAATATGGCTCACTGTACAAATCTCGGAATATTTTAATCAAGTTATTGCATCCAAAATTGAAATAATCAAATAAAATGCCATGTCTTCTGTAAGGTTTTGAAATACTTATTTCTACAACTGTCATCTGTGGTTATTAGATTATTGAAGCTGATTCAGTTGAATTGTCTATATACTACTGCAGTGGACTGTTTTCTGTAAAGTGCCATTGATTTTGGGCCTCCAGAGACTTCTGAAGTGCTACTTACTACTACAGTGATCACAGGTCCTCAGAAGTAGATGCACTGTAACTCGGTTCCAGCATTTTCCAGAGCTTCCAGTCTTGTGATGTTGTGGATTTAGAGTTTGCCTCTTAAGGACAAGAGTTAGTAAGAACAATCAAATATAGATTATCTTTCTCAAAAAAAAAACAAACCACCAAAAACAAACAAACCCAAAACACAAGCTAAATAGTTATTCTTTATATAGATACCTTATGTTAGCAATAGTAAATGTGGATAAAATGATACTGTTATATACTCTTCTGTGTCTGTTTCCTGAGCCTCATTGCTCATTCTTTTTGTTTTCCTTTTCACTTCGTGCCGCAGCTGCAGATTCTCCTACTGCAAAACTATTCTATTCTAGTCTTGCCTGGGTTTCCTTATATCTGTGCAACTTTGCTCTCTCCTGCCACCCCAGACACTCAGTTGAAAGCAGTGTTGCTGCCAAGGTCCTCTTTGTTCTGTGCTGGGGTATGTTCCCCTCCAAACCCCAGTGCCCTGCACAGAGTGGAGAAAAGCAGCTTTCTCTAGGATGCAGTTATCCTTTTGTTCTTGCCAGGAGGGATCTATTTCAGTTGCACATTGTCTTTTATGATTAACCTTCTATTAGATGGGCATATCTGTTGCTGCTCCCTTGTCTCCTCAGCCTAAGAAGAATGTGGTACTACAAAGAAAAAAGGCAGTCATAAAACAGAATAGAGATGGGTCATAGCATCAGAGAGAAATTCCTGAGTTGTGCAGGTCTGTTCTCTGAACTGTCACTTCTCTCATACTGATCCTGTGCTTCACCATGGAGTCATGGGGTGATACAATAGAAGTCTCACCTGAACAGCTGTAGAGAATGATGAGTTGGTTCCATTTCCTGTATTTTGGAAACTTCTGTTGAGAATCTGAGTTACAATTGAATGAATTGATGAAAAAAAGGTACTGTCTGGCTGTTTCTCAGTACCGTATTGTCCTTCCCTTTACTCTCAATATTTCACTCTCTGGTTTCCTTCAGTGTGTTGCAGTATCCGCATGACACTGAGCTGACTCTGCTAAAGTTTCATTTGGTGGCTTTTTATCCATTATAGAGCAGGATGAATTATGTGTATTTCTCTGTAGAAACTAAAGAAAGGAGCATTTTGAAATGTCAGTGATAGTAAGAGTCAAAGAATAATAGTCCTGGAAACTTCTTGATTTTGTTTTTGGCTGAATTAAAATTCTTCTTTGAATAGGAGTGTCTTGTTCATGTGACTAATTTATATTAATATTTTTTAAATGTGTTTCTGATGATGGATTTTTTTTGGAATCTTGTGACAAAAGTTTACTTAGTGTGGTTAATGTAGAACTAATTATGTTTCAACAGGCCACTATTTGAAGGAGATAATGATTTCTGTATATGCCTGAAAGAATCTTTTCCAACTTTGAAAACCAGAAAATTGACAAGAGTAGAATGGGGGAAAATCAGGCGATTAATGGGAAAACCACGGAGGTAATTTTTTCTTTCTTTTCTTTCAGCTATTACTTACAAGGAGTTTTGGTGTTACTGAAATTATTGCTTTTAAAAATGTTTGCATTCAAATAGTAGAACAAAGCAATATCTTTAAAGTAGTAAAACTAATTTTATTGAGGTGTTCTCTGGGCACCACACACCCTATTCCTTAAATGCATATGTCCATGCAGCTTTCATGAGCCTATGCTTGAAATGTTCTGTTCCCACTCCAGATAACTAAATATCCAAGCTAGGCTGTATTAAAGTTGTTTTGTATCTCTGTACTGCAGTGCTTCCTGGCCTGGAAGAACTGGCCAGTTGTTCACTCAGATTTTTTTCTTCTGTTTAACCAGCTCTTCTTGGGGAAAACAAGTGTACATTTTCACCTCATTTATTTTATTGTTGTTTTTAAACCATTTTTTAGATCCTTAACTTTTCTTAGATTGGCTGTCAAGACAGAGAAGAGATGAAGTCACCCATAAAGTACTGTAGAGAAGAAAGACATGGGATTCCTTTTCTGTTTCAGAATTTTTAGTTCTTAGACCCTCTGATTAAGCTCAGCCTTTTCACAAAACCTACACAGTTTAGCCTAGAGAAGGCTAAGGGAGGATCTCCTTTTTTTACATAAATATGTGAAGGGAAGGTATAGAGAAGATAGGGCCAGGTTTTTTTCCAGCATTATCTGGTGACAGGAAAAGAGGGAGTGGGCACAAGTGAGGTGGTAGAATCTCCATCCTAAGATGTAGTCCAAGGCCCTCTGGATGTGGCCTCCTGGAGGTCATTCTGCTGGAGGGGTTGGAGGAGGTAACCTCCAGAAGTCCTTCCAAACTTGACCACCCTGTTATTGTATAAGTAGTGTTTCATAAATTAATCAGCCTTTTATTTCTGTAAATGCAAACACTAAGGCACTGAATCCATTTCTTCATATGGAAGATACGGAATATATTTCTGAATATATTTCTTCATAGATCACTGAGTCAGGTTATATTTTGCATGATGGAGACCATTTCATCTTCTGTACCTGCAAACAACAAAAGTAAAAATTGTCAGTCAAGGGAAGGCAGCAGAGCCAGCTTGAAAATAGCTCCTCTTGGAAAGATATTCATGAAATTTGAGTTTAGCTTAGATAGCTTTTCCTTTGTTGTCATGCTTCCTACTGAGACAGAAATGCTATATTTGGAGGTTAAGTTACCAATTTCTCATTTGACTTTTGCCAGAAGTGGTTACCTCTCTAAAAGATCAGCTTGCCTCATTCAGCAGTCTGGTGGGCCATTGGTAAAACTTCAGAGTCTTGGAATGGTTTGGGTTGGAAGGGACCTTAAAGATTGTCTGGTTCCAGCAGGGGCTGGGGTCAGGGGATGCCCTGGGCAGGAACGTTGTCTACATCAGATTGCAAAACCCCATCCAGCCTGGTGGGTTCAAATTTCCTTTTGTTTTTCAGGGGGTCTTTGGGTTGGTTTTTTCTTTTTTTTTAAGCCATGTGGAGAGCGGATTTGGGGTTTTTTTGTTCAGCTATCATAGTTATTTTTTTAAAAAGAGAGACTTTTTAAAAAGGAAAACGTTGTCTACATCAGATTGCAAAACCCCATCCAGCCTGGTGGGTTCAAATTTCCTTTTGTTTTTCAGGGGGTCTTTGGGTTGGTTTTTTCTTTTTTAAAGCCATGTGGAGAGTGGATTTGGGTTTGATTTGGGTTTTTTTTTTATTCAGCTATCATGGAGTTATTTTTTTAAAAAGAGAGACTCGTGCTAAAGGAGCCAAAGGTCTAAATAGGCAGGAAATTGCTTTATCTAAATTCTGAAGTAGAAGTATTTGACTGCATAAAGAGTCTGATTGTTTGTTAATGCAAGCTTTGAGTTACTGCTTTATAGCTACATGAAATAAGCATTCCTGTTTGCTTTTTATTTCTTCACTAATACTGTTTTTTAAATTACTGGTAGTCTCTTTCAAGGTGTCATAAGTCTTTGGTCTTAGTTTTAAAAGATTTTGAATTATTCTAAAATATTTAATGCTTTTTCAAGACAATTTTCATCTTTCTCTAGAGCAAAGATTTTTTATTTTACATTCTGTTAGAAATTTCTTGTCTCTGTCCTCATCATATGGAGGTAAGCTATATACCATGTCAACACTGATATCTCCCCATGAGAGATTCAAATAACATTTTGCAGCCACAGTGTTGATGGCAGAGGATAATAGTGTCTCTCTGATAGTTATGCACATGGTTTTCATCTTTTTTTTTGTTTGTTTAAATATATTGTAGTATTTTCTTATGTGTGCTGCTACCTTAAATGTCCTATCACACATCAACAGTGTGTTTAATTGGCACAGCAGTATTCTTCATGAGAGCCTGCAAAGCTTGTAAGATTCCTGTAGACTGTGGGGAAAGATATGCACCAGGAAAAGGAAGAGGTAATAGTTAGTTTTGTGTACTCTGTATAAACTTAACTTGGCTTGTGGAATAGCAGTGGGTATGAATTAAGCTTAGATCTGCTTTTCCTGCCACTACATGATGATGGTGATTCCTCTGTTAATTCAAATTCTCACAAGCAAGGTAAAAACTGTGAAGAAATGTTCAACCTCTTAAGAAGTCTCTACAGAAAACTAATGAGTTTGCAATTTTGATCTGTACCATAGTTTTAATCTTCATTTTTTCATAGGATGGCATGAAGATAACCTTTATTAAATGCATTTGGGGAATGCTGGGGTGGAGGTTTCCTTTAACAGAAGCCAGAAATGTATTGCAGATAGTTTCTATATCCTTAGTTACTGCATTTGGGACAGAGACTTTTTAAGACCATCTGAGCTATCAGTAAAACAGTAGTTGCTGTTGTAGGGACCTTCCAAGGTCAGTGATTAGTACATCAGCATTTCAATTTGTATTTCTAAGAGCATGAGTCAAAAAGCATTAGGTGATATTTGCTGTTCCTAGTGCAAAACCCTGGACATTATTAGAAGGACTAATACAAAGTCTCTATTGCTTTTCTTTTTTCCTTTTCTTTTTTTTCTTTTTTTTTCTTTTTTTTGGCCTATTTTGTTGTCTCACTGTGGTTAGCCATTCTTCTCCTCAATGGACTTGAAAAGCTCTGACCTGCATTTTGCAACTTGATACTCACAGCCCACTTCAAGCATTATTTCACACCTGTTCCTCCCCAGTAGTAAATATGAAGTCAGTAGCATCAATAAATGAGAATATCCAAGTAAGCTCTTCCTAAGTTTCCCAGCCACTATCCCTCTCTATGTCTGCCACATCCCTTTCCAGATATTTTAATTTTCTAAGAGGAGCACTGGAACAGTACATAATTCCAGGTAAACACATTCTACTCTTGAGTGGTAAACTGGTGAGTGGGACACACACCTACAGCCTCAATCTACAACAGAATTTCTAGGCTATACAAAAGCTAGACTATACAAAGTGGTGATTTCTGTGCTGATATGATTGGAAAGCCTCATATGGGAGCCTTCAGTGCAGTGCATTTCTGCATTACCTGACAAAAGTACCTCACAGCTTCAGTTCATTCTTGCTTATGTTTTTCTCCCATGTCTTGCTTAGGACTAGGATCTCGTTGTGTTAACACTGGGAGAAAACAGGTGGCCTATGCCCCATATACTTAAAAAACATGTATAAGATAAAAGGCAACTGGTGTGTGCATATAGAGTGTGAAACTGCTGGTCAGTGTGAAACAAAATGGTCTCAGCATCCTGGCCCCTTAGTGCTTACAGTCTTGTGCACAATGCCAGGAAGAGAAATCATGGAGAAAAGTAAAAGGGCTTTGTGGAACTCTCCCAGTGAGGGATATAGAGCAGAAAGCCTAAGAATGTTTCAGCATATAATAGGAGAGTAGTAGAAACCGACTTGAAAAAAGGAGCTGACTTCTTAGTACTGGGCTGGAGATGACTGAGGAATATCTTGAAGGGATTTAAGTCAGAAAATAATGTGTATTGTAGTAGAGGGAACCATCAGCAGAGTTGACAAAGTCTTCTCAAATAACTTGATAAAATATTGATCAGTAATCAATATATAACTGTATGAGTTCCACAGAAAATGTTTAATCTGCATTTTTCTGCAGTAAAGCGATTAACAAAGGTGGCAAAATATTTGATAAATAACTTTCTGCAATCAGGCAGACTTAAAATAACATTTGTGCACCTTTTTAAAATTGCTTCTTTCATTGACATGAGAATGAAGAAACTTTTTTTAGGAAGGAATGAAAGATAAGTTTGAGTCTTTGATGTCTTTGTGCTTTGTGCTTATCTCCCTCATGAATGTTGCCTATTCAGTATGTTAGAAATGAAAATTAATACAAAATAAGCACTTTGAGAGTGAGCCTTCCATCTTTAAGCTTGCATTTTAAGAACAACCCTACCCTGCAAAATGGGGAAGGGGACTACTAGAGATGATCTGATTTTTACACAGTAGCCCAAGATCAAATACACTTTTACTATGATCAATCTCAGAACAGTTCATCGGTGTAGCAGATTTTGGGGCTGAGCTGTGCTTTGCACAGGTGCAAGGAGATGAGACAGAGAAGTGCCCTTTTATGTGCTGAGGCTGGTGCCCTTTCATACTTAGTTAGCTTAATTGGGCTAATAAGCACACGTAAGAGGGATCTCCTGTGTACCAGTAAGTGCTGACAGCCAGGGCGCTCGCAGGACGCCCTCCTCACGTGCATTGAACTGGCATCCAGAGCAGACTGGGGCCAGCCTTAGCTGCTTTGTGACCCTAGATGGATCCTTATAAGCAGAAAAAATCCTGAAATGTTGTGCTCTTTACATATACTAGTGCAACAGCTACTATTCCTGAGTATTATTTTAAAATAGACTCTTATTTTAAGGGTGAGAATTCTGAGTAAGCTTGTCTAAATGCATTAAACGAGATTTTTTTTCTCTTGAACACATCATCCCAACCTTTTTCATTTTCTCGCACTGATTTTTTAAACTGTGCCTATTTATATGATGTGCCTTCACATATATATGTTTTGAGTGATTAAAGTATAATATATATTTTATCTAATGATATTGCAGGTGTTCCTCTGCATTCTTTGAGGAAGAGAGGTCAGCATTAAAACAGAAACGGCAGAAAATCAGACTTTTGCAGCAGCGGAAAGTTGCAGATCTTTCACAGTTCAAAGATCTTCCAGAAGAAATTCCATTACCACTTGTAATAGGAACAAAAGTTACAGGTAATTTCTTAAAAACAAACAAAATAAGCAGCCAAGTGTATTTTGATAAGATTTTAGTAAGTCATAATCCACTTAGTGCACATAATTGTAACAAATGTAAAACATCAAAATTGTATCAGTTTTTTGTTCGTTCATTGGAAGGTGCTTGTGAAGATTAGGTGGTATTTTTATAACAGTGATAAGGTTTTGAGGTGCAAGCTTAGTATGCCTTATTGTTTCTGCTGTTCAAATTGTAGGATTTTTTTACATATCTAGTATATCCAACACATTTTGGAGAGAGGGAGATGCTTAATTTTGAAATTCTGAGTGTTGGCTGAGTTTAAAATCTGACCTAATATAAACTTGAACTTAATTTTTCCAAAAATAGAAAACTACCTGTTTTGAAGCAGATATACAATTGGTATTGCAGTGTAGTTGGACATGTATGCTCAACATGACATTGCCTTGCTAAAAAACCTTACACATAACTGAGGAAGGAATATTATTGAAAATATTCCACAGGTTTTGCCTAGTTTTATGAAAATTTGAATTCCTCTCTCCTGTCTAATTTTGGTCCAGGTGCTTTTCACTTCAGTATCTCCTATTCAAGCCATGAGTGTTCATTGCATTTTTTGTGTTGCACACCGCTGCCCTTAGCTCTTGCTGAAGAGCAGACATGCACCACACTGCCTCTCCTCACTTTCCTAGACCTGTATCCTTCCAGTGTGGAACAACCTGCCTTCCACACTTTTTTTTGCTAAATGTGCAGTCATCAGAGGAGGGGTTCAGAGAGAAATGCTGTGCAAAATCATCTGGAAATTGACTTTTGCCTGCAAAATCTGTCTGTCAGAAGGTACTGGGTATGAAACAGTGGGAGTTTCTTAGATGTAAATGTAGTACTAAGGATTAAATTAGGGAAATATTTGACCTTCAAACTTAAATTTTGTAAAAAATCATTTAATATATGGCCTTTTAAGTATGTATATGAAGAATTACTTGCATAAGATGTAATAAATCTGGTTTTTTTATTCGTATCATAGCATTGTAATGTTTGGTTTCTTGGTTCTCCTGTTGTGCTTTTCAGCCCGTTTGCGAGGTGTCCACGATGGTCTGTTCACTGGACAAATTGATGCTGTAGACACTCTTAATGCTACCTACAGGGTGACTTTTGACAGGGCAGGTCTTGGAACACACACAGTCCCAGATTATGAAGTTCTTGTAAGTATTAACGACACAGTCTAAAAGTAGCTGTAATAAGAAAATGAAATTTTAAAAATCTGCAATGATATGCTTTAAACAAAAATAAGAAATTACACCCGGGTGGTATTGTCATAAAGTAGAAACAAGCATAACAGATGCATGGGAAATTCCAGGATAATAAAATTTTACTGTTTATGGTTTTACAGAACAGGATAACCCTCTATGATTAAAGCTAAATGGCTCAGGGTGGAATAATTTACTAGACCAGCTATTGTAGGCTGTTAAAATAGCCTGAGTTCAGTATGAATAAATACAATGAGTAGTATAAGATCCCAAAGAGAATTCTGCAATGAGATCCTACCAGGATTTGCAGAAAATGTTCAAGAAAGCCTTGTCCCTTTGTGATTTCCCAAAGTCTGGAAAGGGCTGTGGGAGTTGGAAACAAGTATTATGCGTTGACTGAACTTGATTTTGGAGTTTCTTGTGCTAATGAAGCTACCTGGGAGGATGTTGTTTTGGTCAAACAATTGGAGATTATCTCCCTGGCTCCTGCCAGGCAGTCCAGCCTAGACTGGAAGATTTCTGGAGGACCTCACTTTCTTTTGTATCTTGTGTGGTGTTGGATCTACATTATACTTCTAGTCTCTGTCATGATCTGAGTTTGGATCCTCTGCTGAACTCCTGCTGCGATTTTCCTGCCAATGGCATTTTTGGAAATGTTCATGCAGGTTTTATTTGCTGTGATGCCAGAACACTTTGAAAACTCCTAGGCCAAAAGCAAATCGTTAATCTTTTCCCGCTGTTGGGTTGGGGTGTGGGTAGGCATGGCTAGTCCAGATCCCAGAAATAAATTACGTGTTCCAAAAGGGTAAAAACTAATCAGACCCTGAAGTATATCCTTAATTTCCCTTTCCCTGTCCGTGTCCGGCAGAGTAACGAGCCTCATGAAACCATGCCCATCGCTGCCTTCGGACAGAAGCAACGGCCTTCGCGCTTCTTCATGACTCCTCCCCGATTGCCATACACTCCTTCACTCCAGTCTCCAATCACAGTGAGTTCCTTTGTTCAAGTGGTGTTAATCACTGAAGTGTTTTTTTGATACATGTTGGAGCTGTTACCTTAAAAAGATTTTGAGATTCATTTTCTGACGTTATTTAGCATGATCAAAATTTTAGTGAAACCCTCTGAAAAGAAGGTATTCATTTAGATGTTTTATCCTTTATAGGACAGTGATCCTTTATTAGGACAATCTTCATGGAAAAACAAAATTTCAGGCACAGACAGTGAAACACTAGGAGGCTTTCCAGTAGAATTTCTCATTCAAGTGGTAAGTATTAACTGCAGCTCCTAATTTTGTTGTTTATTGTCCTTTTGTGTTTTTTCTGCCAATTCTTCTGCAGTTCAATGACCTTCTGTTAATTTGTGACAAGTATTTATAGCCAAATTAACTTTTGAAGAGACGTTCATATTTGGTTTATATTCCCTCTTTCTTAATTTTCTCACTTGTTTATAACTTTTGAAATATGCAGCTGTTTAGACCACAGAGGTCCTCAAAAGTGTCTTATTTTCCCAGATCTACCATTTTATCTTTAAAAAAAAAATTATTACTTTTATGTGCAGACTTTAAGACTTCTTTTTTATTTAAAGTATAGTTGCATTGTGCAAAGAACGTTTGCCTATGCATTATCATATATATTTTATGTTATATAATGTTCTAGAAGAAAAGCAACCCTCATTTCCGTGCAAGAAAACATTCATTTCATAGATGCTACACAGAAAATCCTTTTTTTCTTCACTTCTACGAAATAATTTCTCAGTTTTTTTGTGTACTAGTTCAGAAGAGCACAGACAAGTAATGTTAGGAAGCTGAGGCTCACTGAATATTAAAACACATTGGAGCATTTTCCAGGGTGGTGGAGGAATGTAATTGCTCATGTTGGCTTAGCTTAAGATCAGTGATTGAAGTCTTTAACAAGAAAAGCAGTTTTGAACATGCCAAAGGAGATTGAAATGATTCATGTTTAAAATATTAAGAACTGAGAAATAAAATGACTCTCAGATTTTAAAGTCTGTGTAATTGGTCAAATGAATAAATTTGTGTCAGAAGCTCACATGACACACTAACATTTGGGCCATTCAACATAATGAATTTTGTTTGACAGTATCATCTATTCAGCTTTTTAAAAGGAAACTTGTATGAAGCTGATTTTGAAAAAGGTGGCATGGCATCTAGCTTAGCTAAGAAAATTGAAAATAGATGTAGTTGCTATAAGATTAATTATGGTAAAATTGAAATACACAAAAGATACAGTCTTTTGTGTATTTCAGCTGTACACAGTTGTGTATGACATTGAAATACACAAAAGATACAGTCTTTATGCAGCTAAACTGTATCTGCAGCTGTCCCGTTTGAGTCACGGACTATGATCAGTGAGACTCGGTAACTAAGGTGTATTGAGCTTTACATCCACTTAGTACATCAAATTGATCTGTTTATGATATTGTTTCTGCATTTTAAATATGAAAATGTGTGATTTGTCAGTCACATGTGGTTGTATGTTACTACTCAGTGTAAGGAAATCTGAGTTTTACAAGTATACGCCTCTTGCAAATGGTGGCGTTTTACAAAGATACCACATTAATATTTATTCTTGCTTGAAGATTTTCAGAATGCTTTGAATAAAATCTATCCACAGATTTTTGGTGTTTGTCTATTTGAGCAATGACAAAGAATCACAGGGCTTAAACATTTATTGAAGGACTTGAAGCATTGTTTTTAAGAATCAATTTTTTAATTAGAAGTTTTAGGAGGTACTGAAATTTGGTGTTGTACAATACATGAGACTGGTGAATGCTGATTATTGATTGTGCTGTATTCACCAGTCCAGATGTATTTTTGTGTTAAGGGTTGCTGTTCGGGATGGTTTTTTTAGCCTTTCTGATAGATTGGTACTTAAAAAAAGTCAAATCCCTTTTTCTCATTTAATGTTGATTCATAAATTAATGGTCAAAAACAGTTTGATTCCAAGAAAACTTTCTCGAAAACTATTACCAGGCTGTTATTTATAAGACCACAAAGAAACCATTTTATGGGAAGAATTTTGGACAAAAGAGAAAATACAGAGCACACCTCAAATAAGGTTTCAACCCAGCCCTTTATTTCTCTTATCTGAAATTAATTGGGAAGAAGAGGAAATGAATTCAAAATCACATACATACAATGACAAATAAATATTAGGAATATTCTCTTTACCTATAACTTGACGTTTTAAGCAGACATTGGGACTTGTAACTACAATTTTAATCATTGTTCTACACTGTCTTAGTTTTTCTAAATCTTTATATTTATTACTACATGTTACAGTTTGACATCTGAGACTGTGGACTGATGCATTAGAAGACTGGCTCAAAAATTAACATGATATTAAGAATAAAGTCAGCAATAAATGAGTAATATTTTTTTTTAATCTTTCATGCTTAATTAATTATGTGATGTATCCCTACGTATTTCGTATGCTATATGGCAGGTCAGAATCGATATATTGCATTTGTACATCCTAGACAGTATTTTAATTTGGAGGACGTTTTTTCAAGTATTCAGCTACAGCTTTTTTTATTTTCCTTCCTCCCTGCTTCCTTGTTTGTTTGGGGGTGAAGGATTCGATGGGAAGGCAGCACTGTAGGACAAAGCAGATGTTGGCAGGGTCGCTGCATGCCCGGCAGAGGGAGTGTGGTGATGCAGCACGGGCACCGCAGTGACCCCGTGTCTGCACCGGGGGAGAGGAGGGATCTTCCCAACTTAAATGCACGAGGAACAATCTGAAAATGGGCACTCGGTTTTTGGCTGTTTTCTCCTTATGAAAATTTTGAAAATATTGCATAGTAAGTTATCACACGCTACATTTTGAAACGCTCATATTTGATGACTAACAAATGAAATCAGAAGTGAAAATCTAAACATTCTGGTTGGGTTGTCCCTTCATTCCTTTTAATGCGGAAAAGCATTGTACTAAAAACTTGTTTCCAGTTTATTGAGAACTATAAATTGTAACAGTAAACAGGATGAGTTATGGTGAAAATAGAGTTGTTAGGCAAGAATTTCTCAAGACAAATAGGGCTGAACTGAATTATAGCATTCACTGGCAGATGAAAATGGAGGTCTATGTAATAAAATGTACCCCTGAGAGAAAGTTGGTGGACATGATAGATACAGTGAAAATCCTCAGAATCAGATTATCCTAATCACTGGAATATATCTTGGAGTAGGACGAATAGAATAGAAAATCCAAGCTCATCAAATGGAGAACTAGCACTGTGCATCCTCACATGTGTCTGCACGTCAAAGCAGAAGTTAAGAATCAAATGCCTTGCAAATTCGGGGAACAATTTATGCATTCTGCATTAATTTGGGGACTCATCAACTTCATGAAGGAGAAGAATGTGGCAGTTGCTGGATGTTGATGACAGCAGAGCTTGACAAGGAACTTTTTGGCAGCAGTGGCAGATGTTGTACAGTGCTTTTGTTCCTCACAGGTGTTTTATTGGCAACATGAGCACTTGTGTGGTGTGTTAGAAACTAGATTAAAGAGGCAATCCAGCTCACAAGTAACAATTTTAAACCTTTTCTTTCTTGCCCCTTCTGAATTTTTTTGTCATTATCTCTTCTGTGACTGGGTTCTTCATGCGAAATGCAAAGAGCAAAAATGTAAGTGCTGTCACTGGGGGACTGCACAAGGACAGAAGTGAGCAGCTGGAATTGGGAGGCTGATAACCCATGCAGTGTTGCCTCTGTGCCTCTGGCCATGGCTCACTATCCATTCATAAGATGCATCTGGCAAAGTATTTGGAGAAGAAAGAGAGAAGTACTGATGCCATTTTACAGGTTTAGTTTCCTGGTGTGTCATTCAGAATACTGTTACAGGCTTCCTGTGCTCACACACAGGAAAGATGGCAGTGGATGGAAAAAGATACAAAAAGCACCTCAAAAGTTTAGATGAAGAGCCCTTTAAGGGAGTCTGAAAAGGCTTGGGTTGTGCTTAGTCTGGTGGAAGAACAGTGGGGAAGAGATGATTTTATTGTCTCTGAATAAACAGGGATAAATACAAGGAGGGAACACTATATTTAGCTGAAAAACAGCTTTGGCTGTTTGGCACTTCTGAACAAATTGCTATGAAGTGAAAAAGAATGCATTTAGCATGGAAATTCCCAGACTATTCCTCATTAGCTGCAAGAGATCCTGGAACAATTTTCTAATTACAATTTGTGGGGGTAAGCAACCTGGCTGCATTAAGACTGAACTTAAAAATCACAAAAGTGATTATATATAAATCAGATGTGTGTTGAACTAGGAGTTCCTATTTCTCCCAGTCACGTGTTTCACTGCTAGGATGCAGTTAACCCCTCTGGAATTTATAAAACCTGAAATTTTTTTTGCTCTGTTTACTCCAGTAATAAAAGTGTTGCTGGTTGTAGTGAAGCTAGGATTTCTCTCAGGGCCCTAGAGTATGAATAGTTTTGGGAGTGATGAGTATGTTGAAGGTGCTCCCAGGGGTTTCCACCTCAGCCTGCTAGGTCCCCAGGGCAGGAGACACAGCGTATTCCCATTATAGAAGAGGGAAATGGAAAGCCCAGAGTTATTCTGTACAAAACAGATCCAATCTCTATACCAGGGTTAACTGCAGGAGTTTGCACAAAGGGCTGGTGCTTGGTGGAGGGCACAGCTGAGAACTGTGTGGGAAAAAAGGTGCAGTAAGGTGAGTGATACTAATTGTAGTATCATGACCATAACACACTTCACTCTCCTTCAGCCTATTAAAAAAAGGTTCTTCTGCCTCTAGCTGGCCATAAATCATGTTAGTCTTCCTATAGGAAATTTTAGCTAATGGATTTTAGCACTCATAAATTTAGGGCACTTGGAATAGCTTTAAAAATCTCTGGAAATTCCATCATTTAATTTTAATTAGTTTTTATTTCTGCTTCTTAACTTGATCAACAAGTGAGAAATACATTTTAAATTATGAAAGAAACAGGTATGTTTTCTTTATCTTGAATTTCTATGGCATTTCAAAACTGCTTAAGGACCTATTCTTTCTAAAAATAGTTCCTTTGTTTTAGACCAGGTTATCAAAAATCCTTATGATCAAGAAGGAGCACATCAAACAATTGAGAGAGATGAACACGGAAGCAGAAAAGCTGGTGAGAATGTTCTCTTTTTTATTATTAAAACAGGATGTGCTTTAACAGCTAATGCAAATAAGGAGTGTAGTCTAAATAAAATCTGTATTTTGTTTCTTTTTATGACATGAAATGTCTTTATTATTTTTAAAGACAAGTCAGAGAGATCAGTTGTTTCAAATATGATTCTCCTTTGAAAGAACTGTGCTTTGGAAACTGATTAGTGTTATGTCAGGGTAGCACGTGTCAGTTAACACATAAAGTAAAGAAATACTCTGTACCTTGAGAATTTGGAGTACAAGTTTATATGGTAAGACATTTATACTAAAACTGTTTTGCAGATGGTAGATGGTTAAAGCAATTACTCATTCAGAGATATTTGTGTAAAAATTATGTATTTTGTATAAAGCTCTGAGTGCCCTTGACTGGCATTTAAAGTTACAGTACCACAGCAGCTACAGTGTAATTAGCAGCAGCAGCAGAAGAGTTTTTCTTGCTAACTTTATCTAAACAGCAGTCAGTAAATCAAAATTATAAGAGTGGCTCTTCTACCACCCATGGCTATAAATTAACTTGAGAAAGGTCTCAGTCTCAGCCTTCTGCCCGCATCCATCCAGGCTGCTGTCTCTGCAGTGTACAGAAGGCTAAATGTTTGTGGAGAAGAAGGGAAAACACTTGGTTTATTTCTTGAAACAGTTGGGTTTTTTTTCCCATGGAATTCTCCTGGGATTGTGAATCTCAGTGATTGTGTGCATTCTGTTACTCTGCTTCCTACTGCCCCATCTCTGTCTCTATAATTTTCTTCTTCTGTGCCATGGTGTTGTTCTTCAAAACCTTGTTATCATTTCAGTTACTACGTTATTTTTCTTGTATTTTGTGTGTTAGTAACTAAACTAGATGCAAAGAGAAGCAAGATTAAAACATGTCATTGCAACCTGCAACTCTGATAATGAAAAATTTCCAGCTCTTCTTAAATTTTTTTTTGAGATATTCGTACTTTTGCATAGATAAGGTCCATAGGATGACAGTATCCTTCCTCTAGCAAGAACCTGAATGTTAGCTCAGCTATTAAGTCATAAATTACCTGAATTGTTACTTTTCTTCGTCTCCTTTTTCCACAGAATTGAAAGAGCAAAAAAGCAACTGGGAAGGAAATACAGAAATAAATGCTAAATTTGCTACATTTTAGCTCAATTGTAACCTGGCTAAGGACTTTGAGATACTTTGACATTCTTCTCTGCTCTACTTCCTTTGAAAACCAGCAATCATAAAGCAACCCCTATTACTACTCAAGGCTGTCCTGATAAAAATAGAGGATGTGATACCTTCCTATTGGCCCATATTCTTAGCCCATCTTCTAATCCTCTTTGTCCCTTGGCAATCCCATCTGTGTTTGTGCCACCGAGTATGTGTTGCTTCTCCTTTAAAATATATTTTCTTTGAACAAGAATCTTTTTCTGACCCCAGTTCACTTCAACATCAATAACATACCTGAACTTGAATAAAATTGAATCCTCTGAGTTCATTCAGGTGTACCTTAATTGTCAGACTTTGGTAATAATTCATACATTTGTCATTTGATAATTGTTAGAGTACCACTGCTGTTTGGTTTAAAGTGATCCTTTTGTGAAGACTTCTGATCAATGACTGATTCAATATAGAAAAAAATGGAACTGACCAAAATCAGAAACTGTACTGAATGTAGGCCACTATTTTCTGGCAATAATAATAAATTTACATGAGTCAGGGGATGCCTTCAGAGAAGCTATTAATGTATACAACTGTACATTTTTTGTCTAATTTTTCTTGACATCCCTGTACTAGTCTGAGTTGCAGGCTATAAACAAATTACTGTGTACATAAACCAGTAAACATTTGGATAAACATGTAAAAATTGAAAGGAGGTGCAATAAAAACAAGGTAAAGGTAATGCTGGTTGTCTCAGAGAAGCATCTAGATCCTTGGTGACAGAGGTGTTACCTGCTCCCCTCTACTGAAAGCCATCCATCTCTTGTCAGTTTAGCTGTTCATCAGTGTTTCCAGGTCTTGGGTTGTGCCAGGTCAGAAGTAGTGCTGCTGCTGAGAAATATTTCTTTTGTCATCACTAGCATAGAATGCCCTTAGCCTTTCCTCTCCAACAGGGAATTCATCATTGTCTGCAGCTTTCACAGCTAAGCTGGAGCAGTTCAGTTTGCTCTAAGGGAACTGGTCACTGGAGAAGGTCTGAAAGATAGGGTTTTTTTATGTTCCACAGCTGCAGAAAGTATGCCAAATTTGTGCCACTTTCCAGTGAATTCTAAAATTATGGTGTTAGTTTAATGCACTGTTAAATTGGTATTCAGATTTGTAAATCCCTGGACAACATCTCAGTGATTAGGTTTAATGGGGAACTTTGAACTGAACTCGTAATTCAAAGCTTTTGAGTTTTTGACCAGGATTATCCTTATGGAGGCTCTTGACTTTGCAGTTTGCTTTATCTTGTGTGTGAAATCTATAGCTACAAGTTTTGCTTGTAGGAGGTACCTGTATCTCATCCTGTGGCTGGAACTACCTCTAGCTTCTCTTGCAAGAGGCAATTTGGAGAGGAAATTTTATAATATATTGTATGTTTTGTTTCAATTTCATAAATATCACCCCAACAATGTCAAGCTGTATTCTAAAACGGGTGTAAGAAGAAAGGTACTGTATTTTGGTATTTATTCTTTTTTCTGGAAAATCATGCTTGCAAAATACTGTTACCAAATATAAGCTCTAGTAACTTTCTTTTGTGGCCGAACTGTTAGCTGTAACAGAAGGTGTGTAGCACTGAGTCATCCTCAAGTGACCAATAAGTTACAAGCCAAATGTGCCTCCCATCCTGCAGCAGAGGTGGTCGAGGCCATATTGTCCTGTACTATTCCTCTGCTGGCAGCAGTTTTCTGCTCAGCCAGTAGGGAGAAGCCATGCCCAGCTACTGGAGGAAAAAGCAGGTCACACCACAGTCATTTTCTGTAGCATTTACCACCATGGATTATTGTAGCACTTCAGGAAGGGAATAAAAGCATAGTTGTTACCTACACAGTTTCACCGGAGTTTTAAATAGTAATACTGCATTTTAATATTTTGTATGTTAACATTTTGCTATTTCACACCAGGATTTCAAATATCTCAGTATTATTTTCAAGTAAAAGCTCCTTTTGATGAGTCCAAAGTCTAGTATTGGATTAACTTTTATATGCTTTGTGTTTTCCACAGAAATCCTATTCCATGCCAATTGGCATTGAGTTTCAGAGGAGATATGCAACTATTGTTCTAGATCTAGAACAACTAAACAAAGACTTAAATAAAGTTTTGCATAAAGTTCAACAGTATTGCTATGAGGTAAGTTTTGCTGGAATCTCTGTGTACTTGGTGCTTTTGCTCAACCTAATTAGAAAACTGAATTTCCTGGGAATAGGGGGTGGGTGGGGGTCACACTGAAATGAAACTATTGGTAGCTGTGTTGGATTCCTTCTCTGGAATTTGAGCTGCCTTTGAGCAACACTTTTCCCGATACCAGTGGCATGTTCTCAAGTAGACATCCATAAAGAAAAAACACTGTGTACTCTACACACACAAACTGTCTTTGAAAACATCTCATTTCACACCTCCACCAAATGCAAAGGACATCTTCATTCTGAATTTCTCCCCTTCATACCCCTGCAGCTTGCTCCTGACCAGGGCCTCCAGCCGGCTGACCAGCCCACGGATCTGAGGCGCAGGTGTGAAGAGGAGGCTCAGGAGGTCGTCAGACAAGCAAATACCTTGTCAACAGGACAACTCTGCGTGGAGAGTGAAAATCTAACTGATCTTATCTCTAGACTTACAGCAATATTACTGCAAATTAAGGTAAAAAGTTGGCACAAAATAGCTTCTCCCATACAATACGTAGTATTAAAGCTCTGCCAGTTTTTGTGCTGAACTGTGAGAACATTTTTTGTTTTCTTCTACAGTGTCTAGCAGAAGGAGGTGATCTGAATTCCTTTGAATTTAAATCACTAACAGATTCATTAAATGACATTAAGAATTCAATAGACTCCTCAAATATCAGGTATTACTTTTTGAATATTTAATTCCTAATTACACGCTTTGTGATAGGTCTTACTGTATTTTAGAGGTGAACATTGATTATAATTAAGGGGTTTAATCTGGTAACTTCTACTTACAGGAAGGGTCCCATCTAAAAGGGGGGCTTCTTAAAGTGATTGTGAAATGAGTAGTTTTCTGTTTGAACCTATCAGTGAAGTAACATATTAAAGAAAAAAGTTAAAAAGTGCTTAATTGATGAAGCAACAACTAGACTTTCTTGTTCTTTAGTAATTTATGACAAAATCTTATTTTAGAACATTGTCAGATTTTGAAATCTCACCAGTAATACAAGTATTTTTAACCAGAGAACAGTACCATTTCAGTATACCTTTAGCATACTCTTGTCTGTAAATATCAAAAGGTGGCATATGAGACAATTAGAGGTTCTGAGCAGCTTCCATTGGCAAGATTTTAAGCCAAGAAACAGAAGAGCAGCCATATTGTGCCAGATCAAAGGCCAGTCTAGTCTTCATGGGCCATTTTTCAGCAGTTGTCATGAGCAGCTGCCTGAGGAGGCATCATAAAAATAGCAAGAATGTGGTAGCAAGAGAGTCGTGATTCTTCTCTGCAGCCTCCAGCAATTTGTGATAAGCGTTTTATGCTGCTAAATTATGTCATTCAGAAAATAAATCCAAATGCTAAGTATTTTTTCTTACCCTTACTACTTGTATTGCTACATTATAATGGGAGGCTGTATACCTGAATTTTTAATTTTTTTTCCCAAAAGGATGGCCTTTTGATTTTAATATAGTTATTGAGAAATGCTGTTTTATAGCAATTTTCATTAGGAAAAACAAAACCAAACCTCAGACATTAGTGAAACTTCTTTATAATCAACCCTGCAAATTGCATATTGGAATTGATTCAAGTGAAGGTTGATGTACCCAGGAAAGAAAGGGGTGATGTTTCCATTTTGTGATACTTATTTTGGCCATTTTAGCATCTCTTCATAATATTTTAAGTTCACTAACTCTGGACATGTTAAGTGTTTAAGTGTTTTAAGTCAGTGACTCTTGTGTGTGCAAGTTGTGTTTTCTCATACTTCTCTGTCAAGTTGCATTTGTATGTACTGCTCGCTGATTCATCTGAATTTTTTTGCTGGCTAGGCTCAGATCTTGGTTTTTCACTATAGAGATATTCAGACATAACTCTTACATATGGGGTTCAGCATTTCTTACTTTCATTCTTTTTATCTTCCCATAGCTGTTTTCAGAATAACGTTGAGATCCATGTTGCACATATTCAGAGTGGTCTGAGCCAGATGGGAAACTTGCATGCTTTTGCAGCCAATAACACCAACAGAGACTGAAAACTTCCTTTCAAGTGTACAGCAAGCAGTTCTGGAAAATCTTCTTCCTTTCTATAGGCTTCACCAAATACCGTAACTGCCAGAAGATAAGGGAAGAGAAAACCTCTCAGAAAGGACCCTTTTAAATATATTATATCTGCTTCTTAAGGAAACCAGCATTACTGGCCAGCGTTACATTAGATTTCTCCATTTGTTATTCACATGCAGTAGTTTTGCTAACTGGTAATCTCTTAGTAATTGCATTGATTATAGTAAACTTGAAAGCATACTTTCATATCATTTGAACTTGGTTTTTAAAAGTTCAGATTAATTCTGCACACCTCTTGCTGTTGGATCTCCTGGTATGTTAGAAGTGCTGAAGAGGAAATGGCTGGAGTTAGTAGCCACATGGCAGGTCTTTGTTGTGTAAAGCTACACCTCTGTGTAGCTCTTCAGAGCTGCCAGGTCAGCCCTTGGGAAGCCCTGACCTAAGGAAGCAGCAGCAGGATACAGCCAGCAAACATAAGCTGTCAACTGGAGGATGTTGGGCAGGTCTATCGATCAGTCAGTGTCTTGTTGGAACTCTTAATTTATCATAACTTATAGAAGGAGTCTAATGAAGGAATATAAAAATGTAACTGTTAACTTTCCAGAAAGAGATTGGTTATGGCTTTTTCCCTGCACACGGGACAAAAGAAGTGTTTTAGGTGGTGTTTTATATAAGTGACTGGTTAAACTTACTGTTTTTCCAAATTCTTGTTTGTTTTGCACAAGTTTTAAATTAGATTACTGGTTATTCAACAATACCCACCATATATAAATATGAAGATTTTTATAATTAAAGATAACCAGTGAGGTAAACTGCAAAAATGAGAAGTGATAGCCTGCCTATACCTTTTGGAATGTTAATCTTGTAAAAAGTGTGTATTGGTTTGTTTAAATAGTCTTGTAAAGCTTCTGTGTAATGAATTGTTTCCAGATATGGATTTTCAGAGATAGCTGTAGAGATGTTTTTGATTCTTTTAGATGCCTCACTAAATAAGGTCTTTTATATGTTAATGTATAAAGAATATGTAAACAGGATTATTTTCAATTTTAAAATTTTGTATAGTTTAAAGATGCTTCTGTATTCTGTGTTGGTATTGTGCCACTGCAAAACTTTAGTGCAGAGTTTATATTTAGCTACATTTGTTCTGTTAATTAAGAGAAATGCATAAATCTTTTATTCTCAATGAAATTTGTAACTGAATAAATTGACCTATGAGAGTTGATATATTTCACAAAAATGCAAAATTTTTTGCAGATGGTCTCAGGTCATTTTTTTAAGAGAAGCTAATTGCTGAAAATGAAATGTTACGAGGATGAGGTGAGTAGCTGTTTTAAAAGGTATTTAAAAAATTTACAAGAGATACTATAAAATAATGATAAACAGTAATTCAGCTGAGTTACCCAGGAAAACTTACCTCTCATAATGCAATAGAACATCCTAGTGGTCCCTGCAGTTGCTTTTGTCATTATATCACTCGTTGTTTTGTGGTGTTACCATCTGTTTGATAAAGAAGACAGAGAGGAGTCCTCTCCCACCACCCTTTTCATGTAAACAGAGAAAGGTGCCAAAGCCTAATTTAAGGTACATAAGCTTAGTCAGGCAGCAAGTAATCTACTCTGCAGCTAACTCAGGAAGAAGGAACCATCCCCTTGCACCCCAATACTCAGGTGCCTGCTGCTCCCTCTGCTCTGATCCTGTCCTGCTGTTGGGACTCGAGCTCAGCACGTGCACTCACTGCTTTTGAGGAGCAGGACTTCCCAGTAGGATACACCAGGAGGGTATTTTGGCCCTGTTGATGGCAAACATCCCAAACTGAGGGGGAGACAAGTTGTAGACACTAGTAGATACCAGAGGATTTGGGAACCTACTTTTCATGACAACCTTTTATCCTACTGGATACAGAATACACTGCAGTAACCACCACACCCCAGTCTCAACTCTGATTCCCTAGGTATGATGGTTTTCACTTGTGGATGTGCTCTCCAGCATGTTTTCTGTAGTTTTTTTTTTAATTATTGGAGAGTAGTATATCATAGAAAGTTCTGTCATTTGTGATCAGCCATTTAATTTGACATGTAATTTGTCCCACTCATGTAGGCAATGTGAATATACACATCTTTTCTTTGAAAGGCTACATTTCTCCTTGGGTACTGATGTGTTCAAAGCTAATGTTGAATTTTGAATTTTGTTGACAGTAACAAATAGAAATATTTTTGCTGAGTGTACCCCAAGCATAGCAGGAGTCTCAAGAGCTCACTGCAGCTACCATACATGAAGTCTGCAGAACAAGTTACTTTGATTTATTGTAATCAGTAAACTTGAATTTACCCTGAGCCCCCAAGAAACCGTGGTCTCATTTTCTGTCTCTTCCTGCAAGTGCTTCTCTCCTGGGGTTTGCCTGCTCCCCAGCATAGCACCCAAGTCCACTTGCTGTCTGAGGTAGTTTGGTTGGTTTTTGGTTCATGTTTTTTTCAAGGATAGCTCTGGGGGTTTTTTGATGGAGAGTGCTGTCAGCAACCCTGCCATGCCACTTCACCTTGCAGTCCAACCAGTGCTCAGCTGTCCCAGATCTCACAAGCACAGGTATGTTACAGGGTGACACTGAGGGATTTTGTGCATTGGTAACCTTATTCTGTGGGGCATGATTCCTGATACAGGGTATTTCTGCCACCAGTACATGGGTCATTTTTCCTCTGCTTCTGGCATTTGGGGTGCTTTTCTATAACTTACAGCTTGCTCTGCTAGGCTCTGAAGTACTATTGTGTAAGCAGGAAGAATTGGCCTTATGCTCAAAATACGTACAGAGTAATGTATCCTTTCCCAATAAATTGAATTAGAGGAGAGGCTTCTGTTGCTAGTGATTTTGCCATTCTCAGTGCAGAGCCATTCAGCCCACGAGTGATCATGTGCACAGCTTCTGAGCTCCCTGCCTGCAGCTAAAGCACCCTTACAGTGTCCACAAAATACTCCCATTTCTCTTAGTTTAACATTATCCTTGGCATAAGTGGCAGACTGGAGACTTTTGTCTGAGCATTTGCGATTTGGGGATTTGTATTACTTAGGCCAGACATTTCCATTTTCATTTAGGAATGCGGGTGTTTGTTTAAGGCAGATTTAAGACAAACACTGACAGAGGAAGTTTAAGGCACTTTCTGTAACCTGTCCTTCGGGCCCTTTAGGTCTCTTATCAACATCTGAACTGCACCTGTAGCTCTCCAAGACCTGGGAGGAGAACCTGCAGCTGGGATATCTCCGCTTCTCTACCCCACCATCAGCCAAGGTAAGAAACCCCAGGTACACACACAAACAGATCAAAAATGTAAACCTTTATTTTCTTGGTCAAAAAACCCCAACAGACCATCACTCTTTTTTAAGACCAACCCCCACCCCAAAAACACAGTGGATTTGAGTTAGCTTTTTGCCTAAAGAAGGTTAAATAGATACACTAAACATGATACAAGAAAGCTTAAATACAGTGTAAAAAGATGCCCTCAGCTGATGGAGCCGACCCGTATCTTTCTTAAATAAATAGGTACAATCCGTTAGTACCGGATAAAGTGCAACAGTGGCAGAGCAGCAGTGAGGTAGCGCGGTGTGGCTGCTCCCCGCCCGAGCAGCGGGACGGCTCCGGCGGGAGCCTTGAGCCGGCCCGGCCGGTCCCGCCGCGGCGGCGCTCAGAGGGCGCGGAAGGGGCCGAGCGCGTTCTCCTCCCACTCCGAGCCCGACTCCGAGTAGCCGCTGGTGTCCTCGGCGTCCGACACGGGCGAGTACTGCCCGCAGAAGGCGCGGGCCGGCGGGAAGGGGCCGGCGGCGCTCCCCGCGAACGGGCCGGGCTCGGCCCCGCCGGGCTGGCCGGGCGGGAAGCCCTCGAAGCCGGGGCCGGGGGGGAAGCCGGCGGCCGGCGGCCACGCGTAGGGGGCCGAGCCGTCCTCCGTCCGGGCCACCCCGGAGAGGGCGCAGCGGGGCCGCTCCGGGGCGCGCGGCGGCCCCGGCGCGGCGGCGGGCGCGGCACAGCCGGCGCCCCTCACCTGGATGCGGGACTCGGGGATCTGCGTAGCGTCGGCCAGTTTCTCCCGCAGGTAGATGTCGGGGTACATGGTGTCCTGGAACACCAGCTCCAGCGTCTCCAGCTGCGCCGCCGTGAAGCTGGTCCGCTTCCGACGCTGCGAGGCCGCCGGCGCCCCCTCCGACGGCTCCGCCGGGGGAAGCGCCCTGAGGGCGGGCGAGGCCGGGCCGGGCCCGCCGCCCCCCGGGAGGGGGCGGCACGGCCCCGCGGAGAAGGCGAGCTCCGGGCACCCCGCCGGGCCCCGCGCCCCAGGCTGCCGGGGGTGCCCGGCTGGGGCGGCCCCTGCCTTGCTCAGCCCAGAGGAGTCAGTGGTGCCCTACGCGTGCCCGACGGGGCCGGGTGATGGCTGGCAGCCCGCGACTCCCCGCCCTAAGGATAGACAGCAGGAGGGAGAAGGGAGCGGGCTTTGCATCCGCTGGGTGTTGGGAGTTTGGCACCCCGGAGAGCACCAGAGCAGCGGCTGGGGTGTTTCTAATACAACTTCTGGGCTGGTAGGGTTATGGAGTTCACTCTCTCCAGCTATTGGTGTGGAGATAGACGCTCTCGAGCAGCTGACTGCTTTGGCAACTAATGGATCGTGCATGGTGTGAGACATAAAGCAAACAGAAGTTATCTCTTCCCGTGGTCGGGACTGCTCCGCTTGCAGTGCTTCACTGCCAGCTGTGCGGTGGTGTACAGCTCCCTGCTGCTGCAAAAACATCTCTTTCTTTTTAAAATGCAAGTTAAGTGCACCTGGAGAGCCACAGCCGAGGCAGACATTGGTGTCATCACCTTTTCCAGCACTTGCTAATGCCTTTACACATCACACTGGCGCATCCCGTGTGCTTCTGCCAAAACTCATTCTCAGATGGAGAGGTCTTGTGCTGAAATGCTGACTACACACCCCAGCAACACCAAGGCACTTAAAATGGTTTGTCCTCATATTACTTTTTACAACTGTCTCCCAAGAAAAATTACTTTGTACAGAAAATCATGTTACAAATGTTAAAAGCTGTTTTTAGAAGTTTTGTTTCTAAAACATTTGTACCTATGTGCTTTTACATATGCAGCAGTCCAGGTGCTTTCATGACTGAAGTTTCTAGGTTGTTCCCAAAATCATGGGCTGTAGCCTGCAGACAACAGTCAGACACAGGAGACTTGTACAATGTTCTCAATTAGCAGTGTAATGAGAGGGCAGAGTGGTGAGAAAGGGCACAGATGAGTAGTGATCCAGAAAGCACAGACAGCATTATTTAAGGTTTTTAGTGAAAAACTCCTTGAATCACTCTGTAGATTGCTTGCAGATTTAGAAGATGCCACAGGTGGCAGCAAAAGAGAATTATTCCAGATTATATTTACATGATGAATGCTTTATTGTATTTCACATCAAATAATATTCCGTAAAACATGGCAGAGGTTTATTTTCTGAAGGATTTAATCCTGCTTGGAATTATGCCATTATAAGAATATCGTTTCTAGTATTTGGTTGAGGTTGATTAAGGCTGCCAGACAGAGAGAGCAGGTTTTTGAGGAAATGTGTTTTTTCACACACACACACATGAGTTTTTCTTTCAGCAGCAGCCCAGGGTTAAGGAGCTGCTGGCACCACAGGCCCCCCACTGTTCACCTCTGTCCTGATGCCTTCCCTTTAGCTGAGCATGTGTCAGGCCACACAGTGTGCTCAGGGAATTAACCCAAGCTAAATTAACTGTACAGTAACAACAGCTGGGGTTTGTTGGTTGGGTTTTTTCAATCCAGATTTGGGGTTTCTACCTATGAGTTACCAACACCCCCAGGACAGCTGTACAAGAACACTGCCAGATGGTGCAGGAGGGACATGAGGGGATCCCATCTGGGGTGCTTCTAGGACAGATCCCCACCTGGATCTGATTCTGAGCTAGCAGAGAACAAAACTGAGACAGACTGCCCAGGAGCATGGTGGTTTTCAGTGTCAGACTTCCCATTAAGACAACTGTCAATGTATATTGAACAGATACTCAGGAAAGAGTGAGTACTGGGAGCTAATAGACCTGTTCCCAACTCATAATCTGGAAATGGGCTGACTCTTTGATCTCTCACTGCTGTGACATCCTTCAGACAAAAAGCCTCCTCGTTCCCTTGCCCTTTATGGTTCCAGAGATGTTCCAACAACTGTCTTGTGACAGCAGCTAACATGCTTCCCTTGGTGAGGAAAAGAACAGTGAGCCTTCCCAGGCCTGAAAACTTTTCACTGGGAGACACAGATGGGACAATGATAGACTCTTAAAAAGTCTACATTGTTACAATGAAAGCAAAACAACTTCCACACACTACATGGATGCAGTGTGACCCGTGGCTGTGCCGTGTGGAATAGCAAACCCTGTGTGAGTGAATTGTGGGCAAAACCCTTGGTGCAGCCCAGGACTGCACACACAGACCCCTGGCTGTGGGGTTCCCACTCAGACTCTTCATTACCTGGCTGCAGACAATTGTATTTTCTAGCAGACGTACCTGTGAGTGGATGAGACTGCTCTGAGCAGGTCAGGCTCTGCTGCCTGTCTGCAGGTGCTGACTTCTGTTTACTCCTAGTCTGCCTCAGTTTCCCTGTCTGGGCTGGCTATTACCAGCATGTTCATATATCTTGGTGATGAGTTCTTTTCTGCTTACTAGTGGTATGTGCTTTTCCCTTTCCTATTGCTCAGAGCATTGCACACTAATTTTGTCCATGGGACCCTTGTGGCCACCCTTCTGTATTGGCTTGGTTTGAAACAGATCTAAGATTGAATAAAAGAAAGGGGGACAGTACTGATTGTAAAGGAGTGTGTTGTTAGGTGGACATCAGAATAGGAGGCTTCTGCCACCTCCCAGCCAAGCAGGATGACGTGAAAGAGCTCCTTGCTTCCTTCTGGCAGTTCTGTCCCCTCCCAGTGCTGGCATACTTCTCCACAGCTCCCAGAGAGAATCATCCCACTGATTCCTAAAAGCTGTGCCTGTGGGGTAGTGCAGTGTGCCTCCTGTAGCAAGGAAAAAGTGCTGTGTCTGGATTCAATGGAGTTTCCTTTCCCTGACAAGTACTTTTCCATCCTGCTGTGCCCCTTGTAGTCTGACAAAGCTTCTGATGCCTTGTAGGTGCCAACATCTGCATAGACTCATACCCAGGTAAGGGCTGGAAGCATGTAGAAGACATTCCATTTTGTCCCTTCCTGTTTTGCAGACTCACTTTTATTTGTGTCCCACCGAGGCAAAAAAGGGGATTTTGTGTCTTCCCTCAAGAAGCAGAAGCTGTGACAGAAGTCCAGATGTGGCTTGCTTTTTGAAATTAAATGGCAGAAACTGAGAGAGCTATCTCTAAGGGAAAAGCAGACTGCCTTGTGTTGATATGAAAAATTACAGGCTGCTTCAGAAGCTGTTTACATTGATCTTCACTCTGTTTGTCAGGAGAGAAACTTGTGCTTTTTTGTCTGTGCTGGGAGTGCTTCAGCACTGAAGCATCTGTGCCAAGAGGAACTCACAATCCAAAATGTGCCTGTACCTGCAATAAAACAGTTTTAAGCTTCAACTGGAGAACATGCTCTCACATCACTGCTGCCAGCTCTGAGCATCCAGCAAGGGTAAGACAGGCTGTGAAACACCAAGGTTGTGGAGAAGCAGGGGGAGGTAGGCCCTGTGGTGAGTTTTCCAGCTAGCTGGCTCTTCATGAAGCATTTTGCATGTCAAGCTGGGGAGGTTCTCTCAGGCTCTTGGAGCTACAAAGTCATCTTTTAAACGTGCGGTTTAAGATCCTGCTTTATGTGACTTGAGGACCTGGAGCTTGGGAAGCATCCCAGGATAGATGGCAAGAGTAGGCAGCAGTGTGACATGCAGTAATGGCTTAGCTGACAAGACAAACACACCCCTTTAAATAGCTAACATGTCAGCAGTTCTGCTGCTCAGTCCTGGAGGGAATGGGACACCTGGGGTTTTGCCATGCAGTGATTTGTAACCAGCTGTGCAGCCTTGGCTGTGTTCAAACTCCCCTGATTGTCAGATGTCACATCTCCCTGTTCCTTCTAGGGCTCTGCAGGGACACAGTTTGTGCAGTCTTTTGTCATTCCAGCAAGTTTTATTGTTTTTTTCTTTTTGGTGGCTGTCTTCAACATGAATTCTCTGGTCACCAAACCCGAGATTGAGGTTTTTAGAAGTGGAGATTTAGCAGTCCCTTGTCAACCTGAGTAAATTTGCAAAGATTTGGTATCTTGAGCATCTCAATTTCTACATCAGTTTTAATTTAATTGGCCAAAAAGTTAAAATCTTATCACAGAATCATAGAAAGGTTTGGGTTGGAAAGGACCTTAAAGATCATCTAATTCCAACCCCTCTGCCATGGGCAGGGACACCTTCCACCAGACCAGGTTGCTCAGAGCCCCATCCAACCTGGCCCTCAGCACTTCCAGGATGGGGCATCCACAGCTTCTCTGTGCCAGGGCCTCACCACCCTCACAGTGAAGAATTTCTTCCTAATACTTAATCTAAACCTACTCTCAGTTTGAAGCCATTCACCCTTGTCCTGTCATGACATGCCCTTGCAAAAAGTCCCTCTCCATGTATTAGGAGACTGACCAAAAAAAAGGGACAGTGGTCACACAAGCCTGATTTCATTCATTTAGAGAAAGTTTAAGAAGAAATAAAACCACATTTTTGATGTTAAGACTTAAGTTTAAGCTATCCCTGGATAGCTTGTCCCTGAAGAAGCAATCCTTGGATAATTATCCTACAAATTAAATTAATTGTAACCCAGACACATTTTTATGGTTGCATATATAACTATATTTGCTCCAGAGTTTCTGCTGGCAGGAAAATACCATATAATTTCCAGCTCTCTAGCAGGGCTCTGATAGCAAAAACTGTTAATGCATGCTAGGCTTAGATTTGAGGTTTTTTCATTCTGCCTAAGAGGAAATCTTTATATGAATACTTAATTTCCCTTTGATTGCTTCTAGTCGTTGCGACAAAGCTCTTTACAACCTCGAAATGCTTTTAGAGGTTTATCAGGTCTTCCCAATGTACAGATACAAGATCCATATATTGAGGCCCATCCAGGCTTTTAGGTAGAGTTCTGAGATCTTACAATGATGTCATGTTTTTAATTTAGAGTTGTCATTTTTCTAGTCCTCACAGCTTTAACAAGGAAGAGCTTGAAGAGGGTGGGCTGTGTATAGTCCTCACTCTGGCATGGTTTGCAGAAGCCTTGAAATATATTCTTGAAAGGCCTAAGCTGCATGTCCATTGTGGATATTCAGCTGTGTCCCTGAGAGCTGCTCCTTGCCAGAGTCCTCTACAGGGAAGAGGGGGCTTGCCTTGCTGCTCAGCCCAGGGAGGTTCAGCTCCAGCTGGGACACAGTGAGGGGGTACAGCCAGTGTCTCACTGCCAGGTCAGAAATGGCACTTGGCCTGCTCCAGACTGTCCCAGTGGTGTCCAGGTGCCTGAGCACTGGGGAGTGAAAGGGACTTGGTGCTGCCACAGTGTCCTGAGTGTGACCTTGACCAAGGGGCTGGCCTGAACCCCGTTCAGCACTTTTGTACTGGTACAAAAGGTACATTGGGCACATCTCCAGTGCCATGGAGCCTGTGGCATTGGAGAACTCAACGATGTCAGAGCCTGGCGATAGCAGTCCCCAGCACAGGTTATTTCAGATCACCAGGCTTGCCCAGCAGCTCTGTGCACAGACAGAGGGTTAAAATAAATGCAATGTGACAAGAGGTTTTGTTCTCTCTGAAAGATGCCTGCCTTGCTTGGCTCAGACCTGACTACCTCTGTATATGCACGATCTGTTTTCCTTTGAGCATTCAGCTGCCGTGTCCCCTTGGTTTTGGCCATGAGGAACTAATAGTATCTTGTGACTTTAGCCCTGTGCTTAGGAGGGGGATGTGACTTGGTGGGGTGAGCCATTTCCTGCGAGGTGTGAGACGTGACTTCAAGACCTGGTGGTGCCATTCGTGTATTGTGCTCCGAGGAGTTGATAAGAGCTTCAGACACACAGAGAGCCTTGAAGGAAGCCGTGGTGGAGGCGGGGAGGCGCAAAAACCCAGCAAATGCATATGAAAAGATCAAGGGGCTGTATTTGCTAAATCCCAGCAGCAACAGATTTGGGGCAAGATGCCCAGGGTCAGAGAGGACCCAGACACAGCAACAGGGCAAAAGCAGAGTATGTCTGATGGCTGGCAGCTGGCTCCCTACCATCGGAGGGAGAGGAAGATTCAGGATTTGGGAGTGGAAGGGAGATAAGAGCAAATGGTGGGGGTGGGAAGAGGGAAAGGGCAACAGGGAGGAAGCTACCTGGAGACAGGAGGGCCTGGTTGAAAGAGCATGGGATGTTTAGTGTTGAATTTAAATATACTTAAATCTCAGCTTAACTTTGGGTTTTGAGATACCCTGAGAGTGGCAGGGTGCATGTACCTGACCCTCACTGATGCTTCTGCAGTGAAGGGACAGTCCCACTAAGTTTGCTGTGGCAGCAAACCCTAAGCTTGTTGCAATTTCTCTGTGTGCCTTCTCTGATTTTACATTTATATTTAAATTGTGAGAGAACCTAAAGCTTCTATTTAATAGAATTTACTGTATTGCTTTGTTTACTCACATGCTCTGAACAAGGTCATTCCCAGCTCTTAGAGATATTTTCCTTAATGAAGATTTGCTAACTGTTGGTGCAGGTGGTTGTGCATACAAAATAATGGCATTATCCAAACCCCCAAGAATGTTTAATTAATTTACTGTGAAAGCAAAGGAATATATTTGCAGATGAACAAAAAAAGAAAGAAGGAAGAAGATAAGAATGGAAGAGCTAAGGAAAAAGACAGGACAATGTTTTCCTGCTTTTCATTCAGCACCTACATAGGAGAGGCAGTCTGCCAGGGTGCAGCTAGAATACACACACAGAGTAGGGCAGGCAGGGGAAGGCTGGGTGATGGATAGCAAAGAGGCCACAGTCTCCTCTAACAGCACTGAATAACAGCATGAAAAACTCCAAACAGTCCCCTCTCTTCCATTTTCAGGCTCCTTAGCCTTAGCAAGCAGTGTTAGGCATTGTTTTCTACCTTTTCTTGGCAGGCTCTTAAACCCTTATCATTGTCCCCTGCATGTGGTAAGCTCTTCCTTCTACTCCAACATAACAAATGAGTCACAACACTCTCTGTTTCTGTCTTGCAGTGTTTGGTATCTGAGAGCACGAGCTGCTGAAATTAATGAATTTTTATGTAAATGTTTGTTTGTTTATTTGTTTGTTTGTTACAGCTTGTGTCTCATGGTTATTGAGAAAAGGATCCATATGTGAAGCAAGTTTTGCTGCAATGGTTCAAAACCAGAAGACAATACACAGAACCAGAACTGTCCCAGTATGGCTGGATGTCTGTTACAATATGAACACAAGCCCATGATCTTTCTCTGCCCTTGGCTGCCCTGGTACTATTAAAATCCACCAAGTTTTCCCTCTCCGAGTGGTACTGCCTGGAGAATCCTTCATCTGGCTTCCCTGTGCTTCCCTGCTGCTTCTCGGGCAAGTGCCAAGGTCAGTGCTCTGACTTCAATCTAATCATTCATTCTAAATATTTCCCACCCTCTTTTCTGATCAGTTTTGGAGATTGGGAACTTTTAATCTCACGTATCATAACACTTACAACAAAACCATTTTGGTTTTGCTCTTGCATTTTTTTCCTTGGCTCTTTAATTTCAAAGGTATTCAAGCCTCAGTAAAGTTTGGAAGATTTTCAGGTTTGACATGGATGGAACGTAGGAAGTTTCACCCGAGCTGGGGTTTTGCAGTTGATCATGAAATCAGCAGTACCACATGATCATAGCTGGGGAGTGCAGTGGTTACTATGCCATTTGATAAAGTCATTCTCTTCTGTGCATGAATTGACTCATATTTCTTTGCCATTTAAAGTCAAATTAAAGAGAAGTGCCACGCAACACACTCGGCAGGCATTATTTCCGTGGGTTATCCTGACTTCTGTAAGCCCACAGCACAGTTTTCTGGTGCCTGACTCACAGAGAAGCTCCACACATTTGCACGGATCAGTATCTCCCTCCTCCTCCCCCACTGTCCTGTCCCCCTGCCTCAGCCATCCCAGATTAATTTGTCCAACAGAGTCCTGTGTGTTGGATCACTCCTCTGGCAAAGGCGCCCTCTGAGGCATGTCCCTGCCTCCAGCCTGCACCACTGCCCCCCTGGGCTGCCCTGCTCATTCTCTCACTCCCATTTTACATGACAGCTGTTTTTCTTCCCCTTTTATTCAAGCTCAACTCCTCTGCTTTTATTTCTGGCAGGGTTATTTTTCTATTTGACTTTGGCTCTGTTTGCCAAGGCCACACCCTTGTCACCTCCTTATTTTGATCCTCTCCTTTGTTGACTAAAGGTCTTCCTCTCCTTCCTTTTATTGGTACTTTTATCTCTTTCTCCATTATCTTTTAGTCCCCTTGATTCTTGCCCCTCTCTTTTGCATACGACTAAGCTTGTTTTGCATGTTACTTGGGGGATTTAAGATTTTTCTCCTTGACAGCTTTTCTTCCCTGCCCCTGGAAGGCTTTCCATGTTGCTGGACACATGGCAAAGAGCAAATGCATTTATTACTGCAGATGGGACAGCTGCAATCCAAGATGAGAGTGACTCCAGGCTGGGGTGATCTCAGCAGATCTCCACTGCCATCTCAGCCATCCCCCACATCTTTACAAGACCACACTTTTCCTCTTCTGCAGTCACATCTTTGCAGATGGGATACCTCTTAGTAAAGTATTTGAGGTTAAAGGAATGCTGAGGGTTTTCTGCATCTGAGTGATCAAAAAAGAGTGCAGCAGCATCATAGTGTAGGTTCCTATTTGCAGTTCCACTGCTGCTGGCCTCCTTTTTCACTCACTGACAATGCCTGAAATATGGCTGTAGACAAAATATTTATGACAGTGGCTGGAAATTGCAAAGCTGGGTAGGATATCACATCTATCACAGCATCACCTGGGTGTTTTACATCGTGTGTGTCTTGGTCAGTGCCAGCATAGCAGTGTTCATGGTTTTCTGGCATTTCAAAAACATTGTATTTCTCTCAAATTTTACCAAGATAAAGGCAGAAGTGAGAAGATAATGAGTTTCCTTTGATTAATCTCACTTGGTTAAGCTCTCCTTCCTCTGTGTTTTGCATTTCTATCAACTACTGCAGCAAGAGTCCTGGCACATACAAAGCAGTTCAGGATAAACAGGGAACCTTCTGCCAGTAAAAATCCTGACAGACCAAGGACTGATCCTACCTGCCCAGGGAGCTTGATTTTGCATCTCTTCAGCCAAATGGTGATCTTTCCTCTGGCTGCATGGAGCAGACTCCTGCTTTAGGGACCAGGACAATTCCTTGAGCCACACAGCTGTCCAACCAAGCAAACCCCCCCTGCATGTTGCACTCGTTCCTCATCTACTCAACCTGGCCTCCTTTATTCCAAACAAGTCTTTGCATTTCAGATTTCCAGAGCAGCAAGCTGCCATTAACAGTGTGTGACCAAGTCTGGGCTGTCCACACACACCCAAATGCCCCTGTAACTTGCCTGTGACCCCATTGCTGAAGAGCAGGCGCGTGGCACACTGGCCAAGACACACAGGGCTGTTCCTAGAAGATGCCTGTTCCAGACCTGGATTGGTGCCTGCTTCCTGCTCTCCAGGCCTTTATGTAATCTTTAAGCAGTGCAGCTTCACCAGGTTCCTTTGTCTAACCAAAGTGCAAAAGCTGTTCTCAGGTGGGAATTTTGCTTAGGACTATGTAAAATGTGTAGGCACAAAATGCTGCAAAAGACCAGGTCATTCATTCCAGGAGTGGATGAGTTGATTCTTTCCCTGTCCACACTTCGCAGGGTCACCTCTCAAACTCTAGCCCATGTTTTCAGCAGCTGGAGAAACCATCGACCACATCACACAAAAGTAAAGATTTATTCACTTTTTCTTTTTTTTCCACAACAAAAGGAGACCCACTCCTGTGAAATCCTCTCCAGATCTGTGGGTCCAGGTTGCTGATTTTCTCCATGTAGGCATGTAAAAATCATGAATTGTGAAAAAAGGGGTGATGAAGTGCTCTTTGGAGTGCTTGCAGAATAGCCATAGTTTAGATAATAGCTTTTTTTTTCTCTTCTCTGGGTGGAGTTTGAGCCATTTGGGAATTGATAATTGAACATGGACATGAACAGGAAGGGGAGCATAACATAAAGAGGACAGCAACAACCCTGAGGCTGGGAGATTTGTGTGGTTGCTGGTGTCATGCGCTGAAGCAGAAATTTGTCTGACATTTTGGAAGGGGAAGGCAGTGCTGGTCAGTCCTGGCTGCTGCGCTGGGGACATGCTGATTCATTTGGCTCTGAGGAGAATGCATTTTGCAGCAGAGAGGAGGCTTGTGTCTGTGCAGTTTTCAGGAGGATTGTGCCACCACACCCCACAAACAGTAAACAGTGTCAAGCTGTGAAAGGGCTTGTGCCAGTAAGTCTCACCTGTGACATTTTTGGCAGGCCATCTAACCAACACCCAGGGAAGGCTCACAGACTGGTGATGCACTGTCTCCTCACATTTTGCAGTCTTTGCTGGTGGAGGTAGGCTAGATATCCCTGGCTTGGCCCCTTAGAGGGACTTCTTGCCATGACAGTGGGTCCCTATAAGATGAAACAGGTGTCAGGCAAAGAGCACGATTTTGATATTTCCCTACGAGGTCATGTAGGATCCCAGAAGAAACCATACCTGAAAACCAAAGAGCCCTCAGTCACAGACTCAGAGGAGGTGCAGTGCATGTAAAGCTGTGAAAGTACCCCAGGAAACCCAGGCCATTCACATGGAGTATGTCCAGCTGTAGACTAGTATAGATACTCAGACACACACAAGGACAGTGTGGATTTAGACATTTTGGGGGCTAGCCTTAAGTCCTGGATAAGCTTCAGTTTTATTTCAACTAACTCAGCTTTGTTATTTTTTTAATAGGAGCTACTGTGCAGAGCTCTCTCCCAAAAGCTCTGGAAGCTGCTAATCCAGTTCAGAAAGGGGGCTGGGTGTGTGGTGCTCCTCTCCAATGATTTTTACTGCACAGTAGCTTTTAGCCAGGTTCCAGCAGCATCCTGGTGGCACCAGTGATAACAGTGTAAAAGCATTTGGCCTCTTTTGGTTTGGATGGTCATCCATGAGCCACTAAGAGAGCTACCTAGAGTGAGCTTTTACAGCTGTTGGTCACTGCTGACCTGGGCCACATTTGATTGCTGATCCTGAGAGGAGAGGTTTCACTCTGTCATTCTTCTCCAGAGGTTTCTGCTCTTCCTGGAAAAAAATATTCAAGGGCATTTCTAATGGATGCAGAAAAAAACAAGCAAACACATCCCCAGGCTTTTACTCCTGTGCTGGTATTGCATTGCTTCCTCTGACCCTCTCTCCTCCCAGCAATGCCTAGATTTCAGGCTGCATAGGCTGGGTGGAATATATTTTAGAACAAGACTCTATTTAGCTGTGATGTCAACTGCAGCCAACTATAAAAAGCTCTCTAATGCTCTTTGAAAGTGTAACAGCTGCTGCTCTACACAGTCCCTGGTGTATTACAAGTCCGCCCTACTTCATGTTCACACAACCAAAATAAAATACAATAGCAATCATTAAATAGTTCAAGGAATTTGGGACATAATCTCCCCAGGAGGAATTCAAGGTTAGACAAACTGAGTAATTTTGCAGTTTGTTAACAGAAAGGTAATTTTACCTGGATTTGTAAAATTGAGTTTTACCTGCCATTGACTATGTGCTATCAATGATCCCTACACAGTGACAACAGAGCAGCAAACCTTCCTTTGGGCAGCTCTGCTGGGTGCTGCTCACACACACAAACTGAGCTCTTGTGTGGGGTAAGTCCATCAATATGTTACCCAAAATATAAAACTCATTTTCATCCTTAACAGGATTTGGTCATATATATTTTAAAAAAACACTGATCAGGCCAAAATTTCCCATAAAAGCAGGAAAGGAAACAGTTGAACGAAATGTTATTTATTAGTCTAGAAGAACAGACAGAAGTGAATGACTGTGGAGTTGTGCTAGCACTGCACACCCTCACAGTACTAGAGAGGTGGTTTTGGCCGGGTCTTTGTTAAGAACAGCTTTGAAATGCTGGATGTTGTAGTAGTAAAGTCTTTAAAGTTTTTTGGGTTGTTTTGTTGGTTTTTTCCCCCAAAAAATCTGAGCAATAAACATTCAGGAGTAATCCCCGCATTTCACTGTGGACTTGCTTCTGTTGAGGACTTTGAAAAATCTTCCAGGCATATGTCTGCTTGACTAGAAAATGGGAAGGGTTGAGCAGCCTGCCCACAATGATGTGAGAGTCAGTGAGTGGCAGAGCAAGAAGGTGAGCCCGGCTGTGCTTTCCCCCTTCCCCGTAGCTGCTGGCCTGCCATCTGGTGAGCTGACATCACCAGTGGCACATGCAATTCCACTTTCTGAAACCAGCTGAGACAGCTCAAATAATATGAGTCCAGGAAGCAGCAGCTACATAAAAAAAACCAAGGAAAGTTTCAGAAGAAAATCTCATGAGTGCCCAGTTTGCTGTAGTGGTTGGTGGAAGTCCTGCTGGGCTGAGCTGTGGCTTGGCAGGGCCGGTAGTGGGGACCAGCCAGGCTGAGGGACAGCTCTGCCTTGCAGAGCCTCCATCTCCTTTCTGCATCCTTGACAGGACTAATCAGTGCAAAGTGGCTGCAATGTTGCAGGCAGGGTGGTTTGGTTTGTAGTGCAGATAGGCCTTTGTAGTGTGGGTGTGGAGCAGGCTGTTCCAAGGGACGTGCCAACTCCTGTGACAGGAGTTTGGAGCAGCCATGAGCTCACCAGTCTGTGAGGAAATGGTCCCTGCCAGACACGGCTGTTCCCAGAGGTGACAGGACAGTCAGGCAATGTGAGCAATGGTTTAGCATCAGCCAAAGCCATTGGGATGGAAACATGCACGCCATGGGATGGGCTTGGCATGTCTCTGAGCACTGGCTGCACCCAGCTCCCAAGAAGGGATGTTTGATCCATGAGGGAATCAGAGGCACCCAGAAATGAAAGCAAGCAGTCTCCAGGCAGACAGAAAGCTTGGGAGGGAGCCAGGGAGCAGCCCTGGTGCCTATCCTTCCCTGACTCCCTGACAGCTCTCTGGGAACCCCCTCAGGCTCCCCCACCTTGCCAGGGCTCCTGGCTGTGCACGCTGTGAGCAGGAAAAGGACCTGGCTGGGGAGGTGGTTTCCTCTACCTACAGATACACATGCAAACACACAGCGTATGCTTGTTTAAATAAAGTGGCGCTGAAGAAAGGTGACTTGTGTCAACACACAGGGACTAATTTACATGCTACAGTGTGTAGCAATATGGTGTAAGGTCAGAGCTGGCACATTTTTCGTGTCCAGCCATGTACACATAATGGTATCACAGCGGGAGATGAGTTGCTGTGGAATTTAAGGTTGTGTTTTCTTTAACAGCACCTAGGAAACAGGATACTGGAAATCCTTGACCATTCAATAACTTCCCAACCAGTGCCTCTAACAGTCTGCAGATTATTTAAGATTTTACTATATCCCTTGAAAACTAAGAGCTCAGTTCTTTAGATGCTGAGCAGCCTCCATTCTAAATAGGGACAGCTGAAACTTTTCGCAAAGCTTTTCTCTACCTTTGTCTGAGGATTTGTGACAAGCAAGAGGCTTCCACACTTCTAGAAGTGAGACTGATAAATTGTTGGCCATGAGCCCATTTGATTAAAGAAGAGGAAAAACAGCCGTGCAATCCTAGATGGGTGACAAGATGAAACTGCCTGTCTCATACAACGGCCATGGAAACCTCTGGCTCCCGGTGTTCTGACTCCCTGGCTATGATTTTCCACAGTGACCAAGTGATTTATTTAATCCTTTCACTACTTCTTTGTAGTCTTGGATCTTTGAGGTGTCAGGAGGAATCATCAAACCAGCTCCTGCAACACATTAGAAGGGAACATCTTGTGCTGTATCACTGGGGAATAAAAAACCTACTTCCTTTCAAAACACATGTTTTTTCCCTGTAATATATTTCACAAGTTGAAAAAAACAAGCCCTTTCAAAAAATAAAATTAACTGAAAATTTGGACCCCTTTGCAATGAATGTGATCACAAAGATAACATCTTGTTCTTTCACATGTGGTTATAACAATTTTTCTTCTTTGGATCTTCATGACTTTCCAGCCCTTCTGAAGGATTTTTCTCCTATCTCTTAGTGGACAGTTAGAAAGATGAAAATTGTTAGATATTTTGTTGTGCATTACATTACTTGCCTCTAAGTAAGCATTATTATCAAACCAGATAATACTGGATACTCTTACTTATTTCTGTGGGATTTGGGAGTCCTAATCAGGATCAGCCCCTTCCTGACCACTTAAGCCAGGGGACTGGACTATTCTCCTAAAGTAATCAACAGTGAGATAATTACGTTTTTGCACCCAAAATGTAGTGAGGCAGTTTGGAACAAGTAGTCACTGACCTGCAAGTGGCATTTCACACCACTGTGATAAGGTTCAACCCTCAAAGATTGCTACTGCCCTCTTTTTGGATAGAGAGGATTAGCAAGAACCAGCTGTCTGTCATGGCTAACAGGCTATGGGCACACTACCAGTGATGCCTGGGACTCCATCCAGCAAGGAATTTCCTTCCCCAGGTTTTGATCTAGAAAGAAATGTCAGTTGATGCTCCAAATATTAGAGCTCGTTCTTTAGCTGGAAAACACCATTACTTTGTTGTTGTTTAAAGGCTACTGAAGAATTGCAGTGATGGGCACTCTCTGTGGAGGCCTGTATTAAAATCAACACCATGAAATATTCATGTATTTTGATCCTAAGGGCTTGTCTATACTAGAGATACATTTTTTTTGCTGTATCTCAGTGATGTTAAAGACACTCCTCATGCATATGTGTGTATAGCTACACCTTAAAGAGGGCTTTTATCAGCAAAAGACCCAGTTCTTAACTCACATAATTGTACTGCTAAGGCTCCTTGAGTGCAGCCCAGCTTATATAGATTCTGCAGGCAGAAGGACGCCAGAGGATTGCTCCTTTCATCATGACAGTGTTTTATCACGGGGGCCAGTGCTGACATTCTGAGCGTTGTTAACCTCTGCTGCTTTAGGACTGGTGTGTAGGAGCACATCACCACTGAATCAGGCATTCAGATACTTCTCTCCTGGGAATGTTGTTCAGGAATCTAGCTGCTGAAATGTACTGACCTTGGTTAAGCATTTCCTTTGAGAACTATTGTCCTGTTTTTCCCACACGTGCCAGCCATCCCAGACCCCACTTAACAAGGTACATTATGAGGTCCCCAGTGGATGACTTAATGATTACTTTAAATCATATGTTAGTATGTTGTTCCCCTCTTCAGTCAAAGGTTTCATTATCTTTTAGCAAGGCATGTGAAAATTATTCATGTATCTCTGTACTTAAGAGAAAAATGTATGATGTCTTCAGCAGCAATTCCTCTCAGTCATCAGCAAGATAGGGACCAGAAGGTGTGTAAATAAACTACAGACAATTTTAGCTGAAGGGGCTGGGCCAGACGATGGATGTACTAAACATGACAGTGTTGAAGTCTGGGTTAGTGAAAAGTAAGGGCTTGGCAGCTTGAGCAGATCCCCCCTGCTGTTTCTTTTGCCATCTCCCTCATTCCCACTCCTCTCCTTGCAGCCTTTCACCCTGACAATTGTACTGACTCAGTTTACGGGGCTGGGCTGTGAATCAGATCTGGGAATAAGGCCAGGAGAGAGAGAGGGAGAGAGGGAGAAGAGGTATAAAAGGAAGGAGGCTGCATTTCACTGCAAACCAGTATTGCCACTGAAACCCCCTCATACCAAAATACAGCCTTCTGCAATGATGGAGAGAGGAGCCACAGCTTTTCCAAAAGGAGCATCTGTAAGCCAAGAGAAGGCACAGTTAAACACTGCAGCCCCTACACAAACTTAGCTTTGTGACTCTGCTTGCAACAAAGGATCTTGCACTACTGAGAAAGGGTGTTACTGCTTATCTCCTGAAAAGACAGCCTACTCACAGAGAGAATGGGAAGTCCTGGCTCAGTAGTTTGTTCTGTGCTGTCCATTAGGAAACTGAACTGAAAAGGTTTTAGCTCAATGTTTCCATTTTTGTTCACTAGCCTCACTCTCGATAATCTGCTCTGATTTTATTATCCTCAATAGGAAACAAAAAGAAATGAGAGGAGAAAAAGGTGTCAAAAGACTATTGCCAGTCTGGTGAGTCCTATGTGATTCTCAGCAGTTCTGCTGTGCAGTACATTTCACTCTATAGCTGTTGCCACTGTGAGTAACTTCCGAGGTCCACAAAAGCCACAAAGGAACGGAAGTCAATAGATTTAGTCCTGCCAGCCTCTCCACTAGCAGTCCACAAATGAGAGCAGGTTGAAATTGCCTGCTGGAGTGCAGTACTACTCATACCGAACAAGGGAGATAAAAATACACTTCCTGTACTGGAAAGATGTTCATTAGAGCAGAAGAGCACAGGTAGGGAAGCAAACTATCAAGTGATCTGAGTCTGGCAGAACAGCAGGATGGCTGGATAGGCGTGGCTGCTCTTTAGGCTGAAGTTTGGTATTGCAGCTGGGCTATGTACAAGCTGGTTTCTGTCTCTGTTTCCCATTTGCACGGCTTTCCTTATGTTGCATTTTGTGGCTGTGCAGCCACAGGGAGAATCTGCTCATCTGGCTGACAACAGGGGCAAACCAACCATGCCATAAAAATTAGGAGTTTTCAGCCATATAGGCCAGCTGGATCAACTCACCCTGAAGCCACTCCATTGCTAGATGCAGTGCAAGGGAAAGGGCAGGAAATGCAGCTGGGAGCAGCAGTGGAGTAACCACTGCTGTTTGGCATAAGCTCATGGCTGTAACTGCTGTGCCCAAAGCTTTCCCATCCTCACTTCCCTGCTCCTGGCAGCATGCTCTTGATGCTGCCAGTGGTTTCCCGACCCCTTGGTGAACCAGGCCTGCCCTCTGAGCCAACAGAGAACTAACCCAGCCGCTTAAAAAGGTGAAGAGGCTTGCTGAGAGGGCCAGCTAGCTTAATAGCTGGCAACCAGGATGTTGATGGGAGTGTGTGGTGTATGGCTGGGAGCAGGTCAGGGCTGCAGACATTGCATGAAACCTCATTCTCAATTTAACTCAAAGCAGGAGAAATAACCCCAAACAACAACATAAAAAGTGAGCCACAGCTGAGCAGCTGAGAACCAACCACATGCTCTCCATTAAAGAGTGCAGAGGAAGAGGGACAGGCTTACTGCATGCTTTTGAAAGGTGTGTTATCCTTCTGTTTGCTGAGTAGAAGGGGTGATGTGGATGGCGCCACGTGTTGCACACACAGCCTTGCTCTCACCAAGAGAGAGGCAGCGGGGGCAGCAGTTTTGCAGAGAAATCTCCTCTCAACCTAACATTTCCTGTGCCACTGGATAGCTTGGAGTCTCAGAGGTAGATACAGTTAATTTGAAAATAAAGCCAAAAAAGAAAAGGACACAGGAGGGAAGAAGCTGGTATGTAGCACAGCACAGAAAAAGACGTGTCTGGAGCATCAGAACTCAGGGTCACCCATGTGCCACCTCTGTCCTCTTTGGGGACACATGCTAGTTGAGGTCATACCCTGCCACAGAGGTACAACTCACTTTCTGGATGTGTTTGAAAAGAGGATCCATAGGTGCTCTGAATTTACATGGATAGAAATTATTCATCTGGCTGTTGGTTCTCGGTTTTTTCTGGGCACATATCCAAAATTGCAGTTGCTAATTGCATCAATTTCCCTGTTCTCTCTTCTGTAAAATCACTTCATTAGAGGAGTTGGTTAAATTCAGGAAGTGCTCCAATTCCTGGCCATATCTCATTTGGCAAAGACTTGCAGATAAAAGTGCAGTGCTGCTTCTCCCAGGTCCTGTGCCTGTGAAGGGCGTGCCTGTTTACACAGCTACACCGCAGCAGATGCAATCATATCAGCGTGAGATAATGGAACCGGTATCGCTTCATTTATGAGGCTGAGCTGCTCTTTTATGGTCACCTGGAGCTGGGATAGCTGCCTCCATGCTATGGGATGTTTCCTGTCTCTCAGAATGGGAATATTTAGTGAAGATGGACCTTAGCAGGTGTATGCTTCCTCAGGAGTTGCTCGAGCACCCTGCCAATAAACCTGATTTCAGCAGGATTTGCTGACATGGCTAAAAAGCTATTGCCAAGATCCTACATCCAATTAACTTGTTCTGCACCTCATACAGTAAGTTAGAGAAATTGGTGTGAATGTCATCATAAATTACAGAAATGCAAGGCATTGGAGTGTGATCCTTGAGTTCAACACGTCCTGAACATCTAAAGAGTTACTGAGAACATCTGCTGCCTGTCACACGTACATTAGGGTCACCATGAACTCCTAAACTTTAGGAAAAGCAACAAGTAGACAAAAAAAGAGCAGTTTGGTGGTAAATGAGGCTGAGTGGTCACCGACATGGGCAACAAGGGCAGATGATAATGATGACTCTATGATTCATTCTAAGTCCTGGAAAAAGATGTTTTCCAACATCCAAAGTCAATTTCTATGAAATGACTGTGATCAAGAGAACTATAAGGGGAAAACAAAAATATATTCTTACTCTGGCTTGTATCAGACATAAGCACAAATAAAATTTGTTTTTCTTCATGTTTCTAGCAGAGTTGAGAGTCTACTACACCATAACAGTGCCTTCCTGGGTGGAGAGTGTCAGACCAGCTCCTAACCAAACAACTGATCTCTGTCCTGTAAGGAAAGGCAGGCAGACCAAGAGAAAACCTTTAATTCAACCAAAAGAGCTTGAACAGTTTCTTCCTTCTGGTCCTGGTTCTATTCAGCCAGTACAACTCCCACAAACAGAAAACAAAGACGGTAAGAAGAGGAATAGGACTGTCATGTTATGGAGAAAGGTCAATCCTGTTAATACCCACAAAAGCAACTCACTTTCCAAACTTTGAGGAATTTAATTAATCTATTAATCTGGTCACCCTCCCAGAGATACACGTAGCCTTACCTACCAGGCACTGCACTCCTTCCCAGCTATGGAAGCCCTGGGCTGCTACCATAGCACTAGGGCTGGGAGTGATGGTCACACCCAGTTTATTGACTGTAGCCATGCCTGAGAAACTGATAAAAATATTTCCTGAGCGAGAGATTTGCATTTCTGAGCCCACAGCACAGTGCCAGACCCAGCTGCTCAGAGATGTTCCTTTGAGATAATCAAATATTTAGCAGCTGCTGCTGCAGCAAACACCACATTAGGCCACATCTCTCAAAGTGGGGCTCTTCCTCTGCTGGACACCAGCACTCTGTGGGACTCCTCCAAAGGACAGCCAAAGCCACAGGAAGCACATGGGTTTCATCCAGGGCTGTCTGGGAGGAAGGGCTGCTGCTCTGGTACCAGGAAGAGTGGAAGAGCTGTTTGTTTACATGAGGCCAGTGCCCTATGAACATTTTGATTCTTTACTGTATAATTTCAGTGAGTAGGTTGGTATTTTTAACTGTCAAACATTCAGCAGATTGAATTAAATAATTGATTTATTCTCTATAAAATTTCTAGGTCTATGTTCCTTACTGGAGAGCACTGTACTTAAAGGACCAGACTCCCTCTCTGGGACTTGTATTTCTTTAGTTCTTCTTTTCCCACGCAGAAGCTGCTGTTCCAAGGAATGAATGAACAATTTACTGGCTGAACTTAGCATTTTCATCTTATCAGTGAATTAAGCTAAGGGTTTTCTCCAACACATAAATTATTGGGAACTCTTTGTCATAATCATGTGGGAAATATGTCTCCATTTACAGGATTGATGAGCAATTCACTGAAGGTGTTGCAAGTGATACTGGTTGAATGCCAGGGAACAGTCAGCTCAAATAACCATCACTGCAAATTCAAAATTTTCCTCTAGAAAAATTGTGATCCCAGACCAGGACTTCCTGACTCCTCCCAAGATTTAAAGTTCAATTTTTTCCTAAAATACCACCTCACAGCTACTCCTGACGGAACTTCAGTCAGACACAGCTCTCTCAGAGACACCTCGCTCTGACTCTGCAGCTGGGACCTCTCCAAGAGTTTATGGTGCCCTTCCTGGAGGAAGCTGCTCTGCTGGTGCCAGCTCACATGCCCCTTGCATGGCAGAGCAAAGCTGGCACGAGGAGAGAGGAATGGCCTCACATTTGATAAGCACACCGAGCATTTGCTGCGGGACACAGCCTAGCAGGAGATAAATCAATTTTCTGTAATTATTCCAAAATCAGCTCATCGGCACCTTGGATTTAGCTTGGCCTCCAAACACACAAAGGGCTGCCAGGTTTCAGGCCAGTCTCCTTCCATGAAGCAGAAACACCTCTGGTTTTAACAGCAGAGAAAGTATTTTCTTCCATTTGGGTAAAAGAGAAAATCTATAGTGCTCAGTCAGAACTTCAGCTTCTCTTACTCTGAGGATGCATTTTAAGGATAAAGAATTGAGTTTCTTAAAGCAGGAACTATGGATTAAATTGTAGAATTAATGACAGAAGAAAATATTTATGAAGTGCATATTCCTCAAGCCAAGAAGGAAATGTGTTAGACCAAAACTTTGAAAACTGAAATTTCAATAGAAGTGATTTATAAATTAACTATTAAATGTTAAAGTGAAGCTGGCTATGATGGTGAAGTGACAGACCTGTAAGGCAGGGTGCAGGCTTGTATGAGGAGATAAAATCATCTGTTCTGTTGTTTGACTGGTCTGTGAGGTAGCACCAAATAGTCAGTACAGAGAACTGTGTGCTCTGGAGCTCCAGCCAACAAAAGGGGAGGATGCAGCCTCATTTTGCAGTCTTTGGCAGGAAAAAACAAACTACATGGTGTTACATTTGATCCTCAGTAAACAAAAATGCTAGTGGAAGGGGCTACAAAGGACTTCCAGTTAGTTGTAAAATTTATTTTGAGGCTTAGATGACTCATCATCCAAACCAAATTCTGCCCCATGTGTAGTAAACAGTGTCTTGAGTGGCATTGTCTCCCAAGAAATACTAACTGGAAATGAAGTAATTTAATTTAAAGCTTTACATTTCTTGTAAAGAAATGTATTTCACTGTCCCTTTCACACAAAGGCTTCTAAGCACTTTGTAAGTGTGAAAATGAAATTTCTTCAACATTCGAGAGATCAACAGATGGATCCAAAGCCACTTTGACTGGCAGATAAACTAGCCAGTGTGACAAACTTCAGGGGATAACCCTAGAAGGGGGCACAGGCTCTGGGGAGATGGGTGAGACTCCCACCCCCTCGAGTTTCAGGAGGCTGCAGAGGTGTGCAGTTGTCTTCTTTAGCATTGGCTTCATGAACCAGCAGGCAGGGATGTGCCACTTCCCAGGTGTGAAGCCTGAATCGTGGTTTGGCTGAAAAATGTGACCAAAAGCACTCCCTGCTAACACAGTCTCTCAAAATCCTGCAAGCAAGATTGTGTGAGCTGGGAATAAACTTCTGCAGCCGTGCATGGCAGCGACTCTCTCCCTTTCCACGATAATAGTATTATTGTAAGCAGTGTTTCACGGTCACAAGGGAATGAGCTAATTGCAGATACAGCTCTTGGAGAAGTAATTGCCTTGTGCTCTTTTTACCCTTCTCTGGCTCATTTCTTTCCTCTCCTGTGTGAGGCCTGAAGCATGATTTCTAGAGAGGAGGACAAGAGGTCAGCAGCAGACCCAACAGCACCTTCCACCTGGACCGAAAGGATTTTACAGAATCAGAGAATTGTCAAGGTTGGAAGGGACCTTTGGAGACCACCAGTCCAACCCCCTGCCAAAGCAGGGTCACCTGGAGCAGGTGACACAGAACTCATCCAGGTGGGGTCTCCAGAGAGGGAGATTCCATGACCTCCCTGGGCAGCTGTGCCAGTGCTCTGCCAGCCTCAGTGCCAAAGGCTGAGGTGGAACTTCTTGTGTTACAGCTTACAGCCATTGCTCCACATCCTGTCACGGGCACCACCGAAAGTCTCGGCACTTTCAGATATTTTAATGCGTTAATGAGATTCCCTCTCAGTCTTGTCTTCTCCAGACTTAACAGGCCCAGCTCCCGCAGCCTCTCCTCACGAGGGAGATATCGCTGTTGGAAAACCATTATCAACCCACGCAGCGCGGACAGGGCCCGGCGGCGGCTCCCGCAGACACTCACGGCAATCCCGGGATTGCCGGGGAGCGGCAGCCCAGCCCCCGGGGCAGGCAGTGCCCCTGAGGGGAGGGGACGAGCCGGCCGCCGGCCCCATTCCTGGAGCATCCCCGGCCCGGCAGCCGCGGGGCGGGGCGGGGCCGCGGGCGGGCCCGGAAGATCCGGGTCGGAGGGGACGGGAAGTCGGGACGTGGCCGCCGCAGCGGAGCAGGAGGCGGAGGGCGGGTGGGAGGCGGCGGCGGAGGAGGAGGATGGCGGCGGTGCTGAGCTCGGACCGGCTCGAGGTCTCGGTGGACGGGCTGACGCTGAGCCCCAACGCCGAGGTGCCGCCCTGCGAAGCGCGGCCGGCGCAGGGCGAGCCGGCGGCGGGGCGGGGCCGAGCGGGCCCCGGCTCCCCGGGCGCGGCGGAGGCCGGCGGCGAGGCGGCGGAGGAGGCGGCGCTGAGCCTGGAGCGGCGCTGGGGCTTCGCGCTGGAGGAGCTCTACGGGCTGGCGTTGCGCTTCTTCAAAGGTGAGCCCGGCCGCCGGCCCGGCCCGCACCGCCCCCCCGGAACCGGGGCAGCTGCCGGTACCGGGGAGCCCCGGGCGGCATCGCCCGCCGGGCCGGGCTGCGGGGCTCAGGCGGAGCCGCGGGGGGCGGCCGCAGGAGGGCTCGGGGCGAGCGGCGTGTCCCGGCGGCCCGCGGGGATGCGCGTTGCCTGGTGCCGGCCGGCCCGGGCCGCGGTGTGGCACTGCCGGGGTGGGTGTGCAGCCCCCCGGCTGGAACCGCAGCGACAGAGCTCCGTGCCGGTGGCACGGCAGGGGAAAGATCCCGAACGGGGGCCAGGAGCGGTGCCGCGCCCGCTGCCAGCCCGGATCGTGGCGGGAGGAGCCGTGCCCTCTCCTCAGCGTGCCAGCTGCAGGGCTGGCTGTGCTGCTTCAGGGCGAGAGGACACAGTCTTGAGCTGTGCCCGGGGAGGTTCAGGTTGGACATTGCGAAGAATTTCTACACAAGAAGGGTGGTTGGACAATGGAATGCGCTGCCCAGGGAGGTGGTGGAGTCACCATCCGTGGAGGGGTTTAGGGAAAGACTGGACGTGGCACTCGGTGCCGTGGTCTGGTTGACACAGTGGTGTTCGGTAAGAAGTTGGACTCGATGGTCTCAGAGGTCTTTTCTAACCTAAGTGATTCTATGATTCTATGTGCCACCATGATCCCAGCAGGCAGCTGTGCAATACCGAGGGTGTAGACCTGGAATGTTTTTGCTGGGATCCCCTGTAGCCAGGTTTGCTTCTGTGAGAAGGTGGACGTACCTTGCCACGCTCCGTTTCCTCCCAAGGGAGGAGTGAGCTGTGAGGTTTTGAGGGGAGAGCTGTGCTTACTGCATTGAGCACATTTCAGCAATGTGTCGCTCCTGTGGCTTTCAGGCAGACACTGCTTCAAGTGGAGCAGGGAGCCCAGCCTCATGCCTGCACTAGGGAAGACAAGCTGTGCACTTGGAAAGGTCAGTCCTGTGGCAATCAGTTGTTAGATGACCTCCCAGGGAGGCTGCCTTTTCTAAGGGCAAGCACTCGCTGGCAGGTGGAAACGCTGATGGAAGGACAAAGCTGTCTTTCTTCACATTGGCTGACCTGCACCTGGTAGTTGTTAGGAGCATGTGAGGCTCTAAGCAGTTTTCTCAAGCCCTTGAGGTTCTTTGACTCTGTTCTGATGCCCTTCCACAAAGTAGTTATTTTGTTAGCATGCTAATATAGAGAGGTGTTATTTTTTTAAGCTGTAAAAAGCATGAGGGATCATAAGATCTTTTTTTTCCTTCTGTATCAGAACTTATCAACTTGTGGAAGCATTGTACTCTATGTCTCTCTCTTATTTCTGTAAAAGTTGCTTAAAAGAGTTCTGGTTGTGTTTAATGATGCAGAAAGAAATGTCTCTGCAGCAGCAAGTTCCTGTTCTTGGTCAGCTATGGTCTTTTTCTGTCTTGGGTTGAATATTCTACAGGAACCTGTTTTTACAGTGTGAACTTGTGTTTACAGTGCAAACCTTGTGTGCTGTGAATGACTTTATCTATATTGTTGCTATTAGCAATAACCTATATCTAGTATATCACGTTTGAACAGAATTTATGTTCCGGCTTTATCTCCTCTCTGATGGTGAAATCTGTGGGGTGTTACTTTTGTGTAGGTTCCAGTTGCTTGCCTTGTGCTCTCTTAGCAATGTTTTTATTTGTTGCTGTTCTTTTAATCAAAACTTAATATCAACATGTTTCAGTTTACTCCTGCTCCTTTTTTAACCTTCTGCAGTGGTTGCGCTCATAAGATGATAATTTTCCCCATTCAGTTGTGTTATCAATCTTTCCAGTGAAAACCTTGTTTCTCTATCCTTGTGGCTGGAATAACTCACACAAAGTCATTGCCTGTCATTTTATCTGTAGATTTTTTCCTAAAAGTGACATAACACAAAGATTTTTATTTATAGATGTGATGGGGAGCTACAGGAGCTTGCAATACTTGGGTTACTGATTCTGCCAGCTTGTTCTATATCTGCGCAGCTCCAAAAATAAGTGGTCTCGTTTCCAAATTATTTTCATGCTGTCAGAACAACTGTGGGAGTGGGCACGCTTGGTTAGCAGCCCTGTGCATGCCAAGGAGCAAACAGGGATTCCTCCTGTACTTCAAGAGGCAACAGATCCATCTGAAGGGTGGCCCATCTTAATAGGTCAGTGCTGAGATCTTGTTTCTGACCATTCTTCTAAAAACTATGCTGATAGTTAAGCAGCTTTTTTTCTGCTTCAGTGTGCAGCCCGAGTTGTCTGTAACTCCTGGGGTACTTTTGTCCAAGAGAAGTTGAATCTGATCAAAATACTTCGAGTTTGCTTATTGCTATGACTGCTGGCACTTGTCAGTGGTGGCACACCACTGCAGGAACAGAGTTGCTCAGAGACAAGGCAGGGTGAGAGTGTGCATAAACAATGAGCAAAACAAACTGAAACTAGGCTAGGATATTAAAGAGACTCAAAAGCTACTTTATTCTGTCTCTGATAAAGACAAATCTAAAGCAGATCTAAAATGCTCGACCCTGGGTCACTTCAACTGTCAGGCCTTAGGCTGTGCAGGAGATGTGCACTATCTTTTTTTTTTTTTTTTTAAGATTCATAATGGCTTGTGAAGAGAGCTTTTCGGAATAACAGAGGCATAGAAAATAGATGGTAACAGTGTTCCAGTCCATTTTTCTGTGAGAAACACGAGCCTTCTTTTCTTTCCCTTATGCACTCTTACCCTTCCTGCTCTGTTAAGCCTAGTGCAGGTCAAGCAGCACTAGAAGCTGCCATTAAGAAGCTGCTCCACTGTGCTGGATCCAGTGTACAGTGGAGAACAGTCCTGTTACAGTCATTGTACATTTCTGTGTCTCTAGGACTGCCTGTAATTGTGAGCCCTGGGGCATCTGGCACAGTGCAAGTGTCTCTGATGGCTTCCTCTGCTTGCTGAGCTGGTACGAGTTAAGCCAGTGAAGGTAACCTGTTCAAGCTCTGTCCTGATTCAGGAGAGGGTGGCTTGCATAGCTCTGCCAGCAAATCTCTCCCAGGATCAGCCTGGCTTTGTTGTTTTCCACATCCTGTCATTGAAATACCATTGCACCCAACCTTCAATATATGACAGTCCCTGAAGTGTTCATGCACTGTCTAAAGTGATTTGCAGTGCAGCACATCTGAGCAGACAGTACACAAACCATATCATTTTGGTATCTAAAAGCTCTCCTGGAATGTTAAGTACTCTAATTTTCTTTGACTGCTCTAAGTTATTTCCTCTTATCCTAACAAGAATGCATCTTCAGCCTCAGCAGAACATCTTTCTCGATTAATTGTTTGACCTCTTTTTTTGAGCACTAATTTGATGGTATGATTGTAATTCGTAAGTTAAGTAGGCTCTTGTTGTCAAGAATATGAAAACCCCTATAATGTACCTACATTTGTGAAGTTGAGCTTTGATCTTGTTTAATTGGAATTCTGTTGAGGCAGAACACACTTTCAGGAGAGGGGGATTAGGAGTGTAAGAGTGAACTGGGCTCTGCAGGCAGCAGTTCATTCCTCACACTTCTCAGTTTTGGTCTTGCTCATTAAAACGTTGCAAATGAATATAATTAACATATGAGACTTCTGCTTTTAAAAGCTATGAGGTGAAAAATCCCTCTTCACAAATTGTTTTCTGGATGACTCAACTGAATGCTATCCCAATGGAATTAGGTATTTAGAGTGGGTGCGGTAGGTGAAGTTGGAGTGGAAGGTGCAGCATGGTGTGCCGTGTTTCTGATGGGGAGAAAAAATCTGAAGTTACAGAGCAGTAACAGTATCTTGCACAATGCAATCTCTTAAGCATATTTCTTAAACTCCTTTGTGTCTAAATTTGCGGGCTTTTATCAATCCTTGTCAATAATACAGTGCCACACAGTAACATAAGCCCCTCAAATTGCTACAAACAGCTTCATCCTGCTGTTGTGGTTGAAAACTGAGCATCTTCCTGGCCTTCTTGGGTCAGGGATCCCAGTGGCCATAGGGAAGGTTGTGCAGCTGCTGTTTTACTGCTGTGCACGTCCTTTGGATTTTTCAGTGTGTTCCCTGGAGCTCTTTGATGTTCTTCCACTTGCCCCAGCTGTGTGAGGTGTGTGGGTAATGCCTGCTTCAATGGCGCCTTCACGGATGCTTGGATACATTTGGCACTTCTGCTTGTCTAGACACACTAATGCTCTTTTTGGCATATTTGACTCTGCAGATGAATTCTGGTCCTCTGGTTCAGTTAAACACCAAAAATTCCTGATCTTTGAGGTGATCATAGAGTGTGGTTTATGCTGTAGAGTTCAACTGCAAAATAGTTAGGGTGAAACTTCATTTTCTGACTGGCTGCAAGTGTTTTTCTGATAATTTGCTTCTGAGCTACATTATCCACAAGTCACTGAAATCTTGTCTTGTATTTTTATCCTCTGTCTTTTCCCCTCTCTTATTTAGCTTGTTTGTTGTTCTTCCCTTGGGTCACCATTCTTTGTAAATGCAGATTTTGGCTTCTCACAGTAATTAGGGCATGAGGTCTGACTTCTCTGTTCCGTGAAAATGCAGATGTGCTGTGCATTGCATGGAAAATGAAGGTTTTCTCACTTTAACTCTCCCCAGGAGTGAGTTCAAATACTGATGATGTTATCCTGCTTAGGTAGCAGTTTAGTACAGCAGATAGCTGTGAGTTTTGCCAGACAGATGTAGGTACACAGGTTATGAAGATTTAACTGTGCTAGAGGGACCCCCTTGAGAATCATGCTTTGCTCAGAAGCCTGGCAAAATTTCAGCGTGGTACCTTTGTCAATTGACTTGCTTTGTAGCATGATGCCCCAGGATATTAAGCATTATTTCAAAGTAGTGCTATTTATTGAGGCTAATGGAAGTGCTTGTTACCTGATAAGTAAATTCTTAGTTGAGTGTAAAGTGTGAAGAGTTGAGGAAAAGCCAAAGGGCTCTTTGGTAGGCCTGAGAGCAGGAGCTGAAAGCTCACCAGAACGTGGTGATTTGAATCCCTTAAAGATCACAGACTTGGGTGGGAAGGGACTGCTGGGGGTTGTCAGATTTAGCCCTCCTTTTCAGTTCAGGCTTCATGGCACTGTCTCTCTTTGAGTTTTGAATATCTTCAGTCATGGAGACTTAAAAAACTTCTCAGGGCCATCAGTTCCAGTGCTCGATCACTCTCAGTTTAAAAAACAACAACATAAAAAAAACCCCCAACAATCAACTTCAAGCAAACAAACAAAACAAAATCCCATAAAAAAGCAAGTGTTATTTCTTATACTTGAGTTTGTGTCATCTGCCTCTTGTCCTTTCATTGTATACAGAGTAAACTCTGGTTCAGTTTTTACATCCCCCCCTTTTCTACCCCATCCAATTTTTTTTTTGGACGTAGATATTTTTAGGGTGAAATGCTTCTGTTTTTGAAGCTGGCAATTATGTTTGCTGCAAGGTTGTGTGACACCGGGACAAGAGCAAATACTTGAAATTCTGCAACAGTGATGTGGACTTCTAGGAATGGATAATAAGTAATTAAATATTTACCTTCCTAATCATTTGATCGTGGCTTCAAAATAAATGGCATGCATGTAGTAGTTCCTTTTGATGTTTCAGCTGAGTAAGTCCAGCAATGTACTGAACTTTGTCTGTCAAAAATAGAATGTCTTGCTGTGACCTGCAAGCACTTTCCCACTAGGTTTGTTTCTGATTTCCAGAAGGGTTTGCTCTGAGTTTTTCAATACTGTAGTAGGAGTATTTTTCTTCCTCTGTAGTTCTAAGATTGTTTTCCTGTTAATAACTGTTCACAAGTGTCAGCCAAGCAGTTTTGCAGTATGTGTAAGCCTGAAATCTAGGTGTGGAGTGTTCAGTTTGGGGCTGTAAACACCTTGCTCCAAAGGAGAGCTGGGAATGAGTGGCAGCTTTGTCTCCAGCTCTCATGAGAAGTGACTATCTTTTACCTCTGGTAGTAGCTTCCTCATTTCTCCTTCCAAAAGGAGATGGTGCTTATTTATTTGTTTTCTTGTTCTAGAAAAATGTCTTTTTCTTAATGAGCAGTGTAGTCACACAGAGCAATGCCTGTTTCTGTGATTTGTTTTGGCAATTTAAATGTGTTGAGGTAAGTCCTAGCTGACTAATTCACACATAATTTTAAATCAATGCAAGTATCTTCTTAGCATTAAAAGCATGGTGGGATCCAGCTGGGAATGCTTCAGAAGATGTTCCTGTGGAGCCACTGGAACATTTTCAGGCTTATGTTTCCTTCTTATTGTCAGAGTTCACTGTATGTGTTGGAGCTGATGGAGCCAGCTGCAAGGCTTTTCATTGTGAGAGGCTGTTCCAGCTGCCTTGGCCAAGGGCAGCAATTGTATTCCCTCAAGGAAAACTCTCCTTGACTCTTAATTTTTGCTCTCTGCAGTCCTCCTTGCCTTCAGCCTTGGTTGTTCTGCTTTTATCAGTGTGAAGAGCATGAGAGGAGAGCAGTTTATAAAGCTAACATCACGTCTTTCTTTGTGGAAATCCTTCCTATGCACACTAGAGTAGACTTGGCAGACACATTTGAATTCAGTTAAGGTCTTTAAATATTTTGGAGATATAGATCCATATGGTGTGATGTTCAACAAATTAATGTAAATATCTGTGTGATGACTGGCTGTAGATAGTGGGATGCAAAGCACTCCACACTGAAGTTTTCATTAGCTGAAGTAGATGTGTTTCTTCTGGACAGATCTATATTTTAAATAGAACTGACTTAATTTGTCTAACCTTTTGTGACTCGACTTTTTTTTCTCTTTTTTTATGGTGGAAATCATGGTAATGGTTATGCAACATACTCATTCATATTCTGTGCTTAATTAATCACAGCAGTGAAATTTTCTTTTTTTTTTTTCCCCTACAGAAAAAGATGGCAAAGCCTTTCATCCAACATATGAAGAAAAGCTCAAACTTGTGGCACTGCACAAGCAGGTTCTGCTGGGACCTTACAACCCTGACACTTGCCCTGAAGTTGGATTCTTTGATGTGCTGGGCAATGATAGAAGGTAAAAGGGCTTGGTGCTTTTGTTGGTCTTAACTCTGCTTTTCCTGTGAGGAGATAACATCATCCGATTTCTGCAAGTGTGTGGGTTATCTCAAGTGTCTGTGCTAGTGGAAAGTGAAAGTGGCCTCTTCAAATACATGTAAGAAGTGTGAGTCACAGTTCAGTACAGGAACTAACAGAAGATTATTGGGTGGGTTTTTTTTCAACCACACTAGAAGCTGCTCTGCTGACAGTCCAGTTTCTCATAGCAGTTTAAGATGCATTAATGTGCAGGCCCATGTTTCATTCAAACTCCACACCATGGCTACAGCAGGCCAAGGCTTTTGCCAGTGGTAGAAGCATTCATCACAGCTTGTCCTAACACCAAAGCTAATTTCTGAAGTCACAAAATTAAAACCTGATGCATTCAAACACTGAGTAAATCTTTTATGAGACCTGGGAAGTCTCAGGTGTGTCTCTTGTGTTGCTTGCAGCTCAGGCTGCACTTCTCATGTTCATTGTTGCTCTTTTTGGGGTTCTAGACTGGAGGCAATGTGCAAGACAGCAGTGGTTTTTCTCAGGTGGACCCAGTGCACTGCTTTTGGACAAAAGGATGCAGCTTTTCTTAGAAAGAGCAAGGCAGTGTCTTTCAGCTAACTGAAGTGCTGCTGTAATCAATAGTTGTTACCATGTTTGTTCATTCAGGAAAATGTATACTTTTTTTTTTTTTCTACAAACTAGAGTGGAAGGAGGTTAAAAAATACTTCAGCTTCACTTGTAGCTGGGAAGTTTTTGGACATAGCATCTGAATTCAAATTAGGGTTGATGGGATGTATGAAATTTCATGTAAGAGCTGAGTTATGTCTATTTGAAAGACACAAGAAAAGAGAACGTTGTGCAGGCAGAAGAGAACATTGTACTGTCATTGGGAAGAAGTTGTTGGTTCTCTGAAACTGCAAATGATAATATTTGGTTCCTGGTCTTCCCAATTTTTTTTTTATTTGCTGGGCTGTCAGCACTCAATACTGGCTTAAAAAGAGTTGAGTCTGTTATTTCAGCTGAGTTCTCTCTCTCAGGAAGGAATGGGCTGCCCTTGGAAACATGTCAAAGCAAAAAGCTATGACAGAGTTTGTCAAGCTCCTACATAGGTGCTGCCACTTGTTCTCAACGTATGTCACTTCCCACAAGATAGAGAAAGAAGAGCAAGAAAAGAAAAGGTAACATTTGGGTGCTTTGGTGTGTGTAACTCTTGGCCTGGGGACAGTATCACAGCTAGCTTAGGTTGGAGTTGTCTTGGGAAGGGAAATGCTTGAAATGTAGGTGGTTGTGGTACCATTTGATCTCTTTAAGCCTTTTTACTTTGCCAGTAATGGGTGGTTTTTAGGAGTTTTAAAAATTTTGTTTGTACTGTCATCTGCTTTAGAAGAAATGCTTCACAAAATGTCTGTCCCAATATGTCTGTGGACTAAATACACAGAGAATATTAAATTGTCAGTTTTAAACTTCTCTTCTGATACGGGTTAGCAGCTTGATAAAGGCTGCCTTATTGTTGCTTCCAGGTGTGATTATTAAACCATAGTATCCACATCATTATGGAACATGTGTGAAAGCTTGGAAGACGTGTTTAAAGCTTCCAGGCAATTTTTTCTGCAATGCAGGTGGCATAGTAACAGGTTATCATGACTATCAAATTGTAACACAGAATTTACCCACGTCATGCTGCTGAGTGCAATAAAACTCTGCAATAATCTGGTTTTTTTGTGTGTCCAGTAAGACACTTCTCCAGGCCAATTTAATTGTGAGGAGGTGGTACCAGACAAAAAGGCTCACTGGGCAGGCAAAAGGCAGGTTACAGCATGTTGAAAATAACTCATTTAGGATGTAGGATTGTAGGAATGCACTAACTCATGCTAGGTTTGTAGGAGTGCTGAAATGGCTTATTGAGTGGATGTTGCAGGAGAGAAGAGGAGGAGCGAAGGCGGCGTGAGGAGGAGGAGCGGGAGCGGTTACAAAAGGAAGAAGAAAAACGGAGGCGAGAAGAGGAGGAGAGGCTGAGAAGGGAAGAGGAGGAGAGGAGGAGAATAGAGGAGGAACGGCTTCGGATGGAACAGCAGAAGTGAGTAGTGGAAACAACACTTAAAAGAAAACCACTGCCTTGCATTGGAGACAATTGTATACGTGGAATATACAGTTCTAATTGTATTCCATTGTTCCCATCACATCCAGATGCTGAGAACACAGATCTGGCTTTGCACATGTAATATTTAAGAGAATAGTAAAGCTGTTCCCCATCAGTCAGCAACTATTTTCCACCATAAGAATGTCTTTGCAGGGGGTGTCTCTGAAGCAGACCCAATGCTTGCCATGTAGTGGTTTTGAGAAGGGAGCAAATAATTAAACCACAAGTTTTGCTGCTTGTTTAACCTGGTGAGAGCCAGAGGAGTGTAAGAGGCAGATGTAAATTTATATATACAATAGAAAGTGTTGCACAGTGCTAAGTAACAAGAAGTGTGGTATGCCTTGAAGTTGAGAGGGTTTTTCACATGAATAGGAGTTGTGTATTAAGTGGTCGTAGCAGGTTACAGAGTTTAGACAGAAAAGGAATGTGGGTACCAAGTGCATCTAAACTGGTCATAGTTTGCTGAAAAGCAGTAAATCCTGCTCTTTGTGATATTAGACTAGATTAGACCAGTCTAATACTGGTGCTTTAGAATGTGAATTTTGGGGATGGAAGAGTGAGAAGGAAAGAATTTTTCTTGCAATTGTGTGGTACTTCTTCCTTCCTCTCAAACACTGATAGCTGGTGACTGATGGAAGTAACATGAGACAGGCCCTTGATCTATCTTGTCATTTAGCCATAGGATTTCTGTTAGTTTTTGGGGAGAGGAGAAAACCAGCCTGTGTATATGTAACCCATGTGTTCCTCCTGAAGTTTCAGCAGTTGAGTTTGCTGGAGATGCAGATGCCCCATCTGGCAGCATTTTTTTGTTGTTGTTCCTGAATTAGGCCACTGTCAGTCATGTTTTTCATAATTGTTTGCACACTGACCAGGAAAACTAAGACAGTTATGTGGTGTGTTTTTCTTAGATCACCAAAAAGCACTGGTGTGCTGTGCCACAGCAGGTTGTTCCTACCAATATTTATAGAAGGTCTGCTGGAAGGATGGTTTCTGGAAAAAGCATGTGTGGGTTTTTTCCTTTGCTTGTTTGAGAAATTCAGTCATGTGGGTTTTGTGTAGCCCTGCTTCTTTATCAGACTACAGATTGGAACTATGTGAGAGCTCTTGTTGTTTTAACATTGGATGTTTCCAAACAATGGGTAGAAAACGTTGCTCCCTTCTTCTGTTCTCAGCGTATTTTTGGGCAAAACGCACATCTGCCTTAGCTCTGGGTTCCGGTCCATTACGTAGCTTCATTTTAATTGGGTTTTGCAGAATGGCATTAGGTGCAGTAAGTGGCCTGAAAGGCAGCTAAGTGCAGGGATTGCCCAGAGGCTGAGCTCTTGGTGAGGCTGTGTGTGCTCCCCGTGCTGTGCAGGCAGCAGATCATGGCAGCGCTGAACTCGCAGACGGCCGTGCAGTTCCAGCAGTACGCGGCACAGCAGTACCCGGGCAACTACGAGCAGCAGCAGATCCTCATCCGCCAGCTCCAGGAGCAGCACTACCAGCAGTACATGCAGCAGCTCTACCAGGTCCAGCTGGCACAGCAGCAGGTATGCCTGGGGAACGTGGGCTTTGTGTCCCTGGGGAACCTGGCCTTTGTGTCCCAGGCTGTCACTGGGATACGTTAACTTGTCCGCTGTTATCTCCTTGGAAAAATAATTGCCACAGGGAGAGCTACCCTGCTAGTGACTAATGCTGCTTCAGATTCAACCACCAAAGCCCCTTTATTTGTTTCATCTTTTGGAGTAGTTTTCTGAAGCAGCTGTTAATTAAGAAAACACTAAGCATTCTTTGCTAATGACTTGGTTCAATGTTATTGTTAGAGATGAAGTGTGAGCCGCTCTGCTGCAGCGTTGGTGGTGTGTGTGTGTAATTTAATGACACACCAGTGCATCTGAGCATGAACAGACCTCTTCAGGTGACTCCTGGAGATCAGTGCAGAGCAGCAGGCTGTGGTCAGCCCTGTGTTTCTAGCTGAGCATGCATATGCAGCACTGTAGCATCACTGCTGGGTTGGAGGTTGCTCCTCCCTGCCAGCCTGAGCACTGCTGACTGCTCTCTCCTTCTGCACCTATTGCCTGACTTCATCACATACTAATACCTGATGAAGTTGCTTGCCTGCAATAAGCTGCTGCAATGATGGGTGGGAGGACAGACTGTAGCTGCCAGCCTGAGGTCTGAGCTCAAAACCTAAAGTTCAGTAACAGATTTCCTGTTAAGTCATTTGTTGATGTGGGTGGGAGGACAGACTGTAGCTGCCAGCCTGAGGTCTGTGCTTGAGCTCAAGACCTAAAGTTCAGTAACTGATTTCCTGTTAAGTCATTTGGATTTTGTGGAGGCTGATGCTCTCAGTAAAGACATGTCCAAGGAAGGGAACCATGTGAACCTCATGAAGTTCAGCAAGGCCCCTGCAGTGGGCCAAGTCAGGGCACTCCCCAGTATCAGTACAGTCTTGGGGTGAATGGGTTGAGAGCTGTCCTGGTGAGTGAAACACTGGGTATGATCTGCAGTGGACTTTTGCAGCTCAGGAAGTCATTTGTATCCTGGGATGCAGGAAAACAAGTGTGGCCAGAAGGCTGAGGGAGAGAGATGATTCTCCCCCTCTGCTCTGCTCTCATGACACCCCAGCTCAGTGCTGCATCCAGCTCTGGGGTCCCCGGCGTGGGAAGGATGTGGACCTGGTGGAGCAAGTCCAGAGGAGGCCACGAAGGTGTTCAGAGGGCTGAAGCACCTCTGCTCTGAAGATAGGATGAGGGAGCTGGGGCTGTGCAGCTTGGAGAAGAGAAGGCTCTGGGGAAACCTCACTGCAGCCTTTCAGTACCTATAGGGGCTTTTTAAGAAAGACCTTTTTACCAGGGCCTGTAGTGACAGGACGAGGGGCAAAGGTTTTCATCTGTGAGAGTGTAGGTCTAGATTGAACATAAGGGAGACTTTTTTATAGTGAAGGTGGTCAGACACTGGCACAGATTGCCCGGAGAAGCTGTGGAAGCCCCATCCCAGGAAGTGTTCATGGACAGGTTTGATGGAGCTTTGAACAGCCTGGTCTAGTGGAAGGTGTCCATTCCCATGGCAGGGATGTGGCTCTAGATGATCTTTATAGGTCCCTTTTAAGCTGCCCACGACTGGATGGAGCTGAGGTGGTGTAGGAAAATCAGAGACTTTCTGCCCTGTTATAATTACTCTTTGGGCTTCCCTCAGGTAGCTTCTGTAACACTTCTGAGGAATACTTTATTTGGATGCCTGTGAGTCAGGTGCACTGGGATCTGTTAGTGCTGTTCTGCTTACAGATCAGCTTCTGATGCGATTAATCTTGGAAAGGCTGTGTGCAGTAGTTATTGATTTAGAAGTAGAAAAGTTCACACCACCTTTCTCTCAGTGCACAAAACTGCTGTAGTAGATAGTGAAATTTGGACAGCATCTGTGCAATTGGCTTAAATTTGAAATCTTAACTGATATTTTTCTGTATTGTCTTCATATTCCTGCAGGATACCTATATTCCATTTGCTCATCAAAATCTTGTGATTATTAGGTTATCCTTTAGAGTGGCACTGTCACTTATATCTTTTCCCTGTCCCAATAAAAAAAGCCTGTGTTGTCTCTCTGGGCTGGTAACAAGGGACAGGGAGATTCTCTGATTTATAAATTGGCAAGTAGCTACTAGACCTTCAATAGTCAGCTCTTTTTATACCTGGATGAGCTCACTCTGGATGGAACCCTTACAGGCAGCGGAAAAAAAAACAACCCAGCAAACAAGTCACACTTCCAACTTTGATAGAAATGTTATAGGAATGAAAAACTTACATAGTTAAAGGCAAGAGTTTGTGTGCACCATAATTAATTTGAAAGTTGAATTTTTTTTGTTCAGGTTGTATCCACCAGCCTAGAACCAAGTGACTTCACATCCCAGATGTAACTGGTCAATGTGTGCTGCTTCTGGTCTTTGGGGTCAAGCCCCCTTGTAGGCTGAAGGGGAAGGTTTTTTCTTTACATTGTCTTTAAGCCTTCTGCTGGAAGGTTTAACACTGTCATCTTGGGAGGGTTTGGTTGTACTTGACTTTAAATTCCTGTTGTTTTAGGCAGCCTTACAGAAGCAGCAGGATGCAGTGGTGGCAGCGACAGGGACACCCCTGACTGCTGCATCGAAGGTGAACACCCCTGCCCCAGGGGACACCCCATCCATCAATGGGCAGGCCAGTGCACATGCAGACAGCCCTGAGAAAGAGCTGGATCCAGAGGTTTTGGAAGAAGCACTGGAGAATGGACCAAAAGGTGGGACTAGCTGAATTTCTTAATTAAAAATAAATAGTAAAAGCCTTTCTTAGGGTTCAGGTGTCTTAAGTATGGTTACTGTGTTTCTTTGTTTGGTTTCATTTGCCTGTGGAAAAGCTAGGTTTGATTCCTGGGACTTCTGTCTCTCATGGGAGGATAATATTGCATAGGCAAAGCTCAGCTTTGGGAGGGGAGGGAAAGAGGGGCATTTCAGCAAAGCTGATGGGATCCAGAACCTCCTCTCACTCTAGGCTTGAAGAAAAGGGGCATAAAAGTTCTAGCACAAAGCTGTTCTGGGCAGAAATAGACTTAGTTTTATTTGAGCTGGGTCAGATCTGTTTAAAGATCCTTCCAGTGAAGGGTTCTGTGCAGTATAAGCCTGCCACCTGTAGCAGTACATTTGCCTTCTGAGGCTTTAAATGTGCTGGGTGGGTGAACTGGTAGCGCAGTATAAGCCTGCCACCTGTAGCAGTACATTTGCCTTCTGAGGCTTGTCTGCATAAGCAGTGTGGCTTTAAATGTGCTGGATGGGTGAACTGGTAGAATTTAGTAGTGTTATAACTAAATTTGCACTGATTCATACATCTTTCAGAGCTGAAACTTGCTGCTTCTGTTAAAAAAATCACCTGGAAGCAACTTTAATGCTTGGGGCCCTCAAGTGTACCTAAGGAACACACTTAATTATGCAGTATAAATAACTGAAACAAAGCCTAACTGGAGTATTTCCTCCCCTGTCTCCAGATTCTGTCCCAGTGATTGCTGCCCCATCCATGTGGACACGACCCCAGATCAAAGACTTCAAGGAAAAAATCCGTCAGGATGCAGACTCTGTGATCACAGTGGGCCGAGGAGAAGTGGTTACAGTCAGAGTCCCAACTCATGAAGAGGGCTCTTACCTCTTTTGGGAGTTTGCTACAGACAATTATGACATTGGTTTTGGGGTGTATTTTGAATGGACAGACTCCCCTAATACTGCAGTCAGTGTGCATGTCAGCGAGTCCAGTGATGATGAGGAGGAAGAGGAAGGTAAGCACGCTGTTGTGTGTAAACTGTCAGGGTTTGCTGTGAGGGAAACCCCCACTGATGGTCTTGTGTAATCTCCTGCTTTCCCTGGCTTCCATCTGGCTGGGGTCATGTTTTCAGTTTTGAATAGCAGCTGCAGTTCTGCAGGTAGCTTCAGTCCCCTCCTTGGGTCACAGGCAGGTTAAAGCAGCTGAAGCTGGGGAAATCCTTTTCCTAAGTCAGCTATTCAGTGAACTGAAACCCATGGTGTAACAGAGCACAGTGGATCTGCCCTCTGAAACCTTGGGAACAATCCTGTCCTGCTGTTCAGGAGGTGTTTCTAGGGAGGAATTTCCTTGAGGCTGCAGCAAAACAGCCTCAGAGGGCAAGTGCTGACACAGGTCACAGCCTTTGCCTGTGGAGGAGTCCAACATACCATCACAAAAGTGTTTTGAAATGAGCATGTGATTTGCTTGGAAGGAGCTGCCCTGACCTAGGAAGCAGTGGCTTTTTGGGAGTCACTGCCAAGTAATCTGTGCTGGTCAGTATGGCACATCAGTGGTGGGTGGTTGTCATACTGAAAACCAAAGTTTGGCATCTCCACAAACTGACCTGGCTGTGCTGGGGAGATGGGTGTGGTGAGTTTTAATATCAAACTGCTAAAATCATGACAAAATGAGCTGTTCCTTGCTGTTCCTCCTGCTTCTGAGTGCTTCAGCCCCAGCCTTGGTATGGATCCCTGTGACTCCTCTCATTCCTGAACTAACAAAGAGGGCTTTGTCCCCTGGAGATCAGTCTGACTTTCTTTCATAAAGCATCCACCCATGTTCACTGACACCTCTTTTTTTTCCCTTGCAGAAAATACTAGCAGTGAAGAAAAAGCCAAAAAGAATGCCAACAAGCCTCAGCTAGATGAAATAGTGCCTGTGTACAGACGAGACTGTCACGAAGAAGTGTATGCTGGCAGCCACCAGTACCCAGGGAGAGGAGTTTATCTTCTTAAATTTGACAACTCCTACTCTCTATGGAGGTCAAAAACAGTTTACTACAGAGTTTATTATACTAGATAAAGGTGTGGCTGTGTCTGAGGCTGGGCTGTGCAGAAGATGTCATTTTATTTGGAATTTTCTTCAAGCATAATGGATCCTTTTGAGTCTGTGTTTCATCCTGTCTGTATCTGTATGGTTTGTGTGAACTTTTAACAAGTAGACACTGGGATCTTCCTGCTCCATGACACTAATGCATATTGCATTGGGCTTAACACAGGATCTCCCTAACCTTTTTGGGGATTGGAGTCATTGGCTCCAGTGCTGAGGTCACATCCATTGCACTTGTTAAAGCCTCATGAAAAAGGGGGAGGGAGTTGCTGGCTCACTGGCTGGGTGATCTGATGTTTCCAGGTCTGGATGCCTTCAATAACTCGTTGGTGGTTAATTTAAAGGTCCCATCAGTAACTGGTAGATTTGGATGCAGTTTTCTGTGTAGCAAGTTTCTCTTAACTGTAACTGAATGTCAGATTTTTTTACACCATTAAAACTTGAAACTTTAAGTTTATGCAGTTTAGAAACAAGTTGTCTCACTTCTGTCCTCATCAAAGAAGAAACATTCAGTTCCTTAAACCAGTGTAGTGTGTAAGACAAGGATGAGCAACGTCCTGAAAGTACAGCAAATAACCTCTTCTGAAGGCATAAGCTGAATGGTGTTTAAAAGTATGTGTAACAAGAAGAACCTTAATCTCTGCCCCACTGATAACCCTAGAATAAAAGTCATATTTTGATGCAATTGACTTTGAACAGGACACAGACTACTCCTGAGTTTAATAGGGTTTTTAATGGGGTAGACTAAAAAAAACTACAAGGCTACAAACTTGAAACCAGTTTTGTAAGACCAGAATATGCATGTTGTGCATCTGGAGAGCAGTCAGTCACTTTGACAGAGTATAGGAGTTAATGTTGCACTAATGATGGAAATCACTGCCACTCCTTTGTAGTCTGAACTGGTGATAGTGGGGTGCAAACTTTCTGCTTTAATTGGTAGCTGTGGGCAGAAAGGCCAGGTGCACATACAGATGCTTAAGGTAGCTTTAATCTCAATTTCACATGGTCTGGTTGAGGCATTTTGTATTTCTAAAGTGAAAAAGCAGTGCAGGCGTCCCTTGGCTTGAGGCTGCAGTGAGAACCCGCTCCCCCAGAGCCCAGGGGTTGCAATAATGGCTTGTGCAAGTGCTCTCTGCATGGGTGATGCACCTTGTGGTTGAAGGGAAGTGGTTGCTGTGGGTCTCAGAGCAGCTCCTGCAGTCAGGCTTCCATTGACCAGCTGCAGCGTGTGCAGTTCCACGGCAAACGACGCCGAGTTGGCAGGGTTTGTGTGAAGGGTCAGTTTGTACATACATGATACTTTACTTTTCTCATACCAACCACGGAGATACTTCTCCTAGAGTGCTTAACTTGTCATCTTGCTTTTTGGGTCAGCAACACCGTACCAGCTTACAGCTAGTTAGTGCTGCTTTATCCAAAAACACTGTACAATGTTCTGCTCTTGTGTACATACAGTATATAAACCATGAATTTAGAAAGTACCTTGCTTTTAAAGAAAACTGTATTTAATGTAAAAAAAAAAAAAGAAAACAAAAAAAAAACCCTTTGAAAAAGGCAGGCACTAATATATTTCTTCTGGTCTTCAAATTACTTTTTTTTTTGTCCATACAAAAATGTTACAACTTCTTCCTTTAAGAGTATCTGTTCTTGGGAGCGGTGTTTGTTGCTTTAAATGGCAGCACTTACTGTCATGTGTTGAATGCTAGAACTTCTACATTTTCAGACTTTTTTTTATTGCCTCTGGCTGTTGATAGTACAGTACAAGTGCGATTTCAAGATACCTTGAGATAGTATTTAATCCTAATTAAAAGACATTTATCTGTAATGCTGTTGGCTTTTTATTAATTTGCAAACCTTGGCATTGCTGTGTATGGCTCTTGAGCTAAGATAAGCTTGTCATCATCTCTGTCATGTTCAGAGGTTCAGCACCACGCTCACTCTCACTCCTGTGCCCAGGAATGTCTCTGGCTCGCTGCATGGGGCCATCTGTGAGTACTGGAAGAGCCCAGCTTGAGCTGCATCATCTCTTTGGGTTTTGAGTGGGTAGCAGAAGGGGTTGGATGTGGGCAGCTGAAACCTGTAAGCTCTCTCCTCCAAGAGTCCTGAAATCCCTCACCTGGAGGGCAGGAGACAGGATCATGCATGGTTTAGGCTGAACAAGAAGGACCCAGAGGCAAAAAGGCAAGTTACGCTGAGGTTTGTGTCAGTCAAAACTTACTGCTTAGCTGCTGCTGCTGCTGCTGGTAAGCAGCTTATCCTGGAGCTGAGGCCAGGATGTGCCTTAATTTGGTCCCAGAGTTCACCTGGGGAGCAGAATTCCCTTCAGAGAGAACAAAGCAAGTGCTGTGCAAGATACTGAGAAGTTCAGTGTACCATAGTCTGGGTATGCTAAAGCTAATTTCACACAAAATCTGCAAGTGCATTGAAAACCAAAGTAATTACAGCAGCAAGCCTGCTCCAGTTGAGCCTATTTTGCATGTCTCATGCATGTATAAATTCCCTTTCCCCAGTTAGAAGGGAAGCACTGTGCTCCTCACAGCTCACTTTGGGCAGCTCCCTTCACAGGAGTTCCTATAAACACTTTGTGCGATGGACAGTCACTGGCAGTGGCACCAGGTGACACAACACCAACAGCTTGACAAAGCTCAGTTCTGAGTGCACTGGTCCTTTGAGAAAAGCTAAATGATTGTTAGAAAACATTGTTAGAACAGGTTCTTTGGGGCACTTTGGTGGGAGACAGCAAGGCAGGGCCTTCCTTGGCTCTGCTATCCCGGGAGGATAAGCAGTGAGCTCAAAACAACTTCCTCATTAAGCCACTTGTCTGCTCTGTGGCATTATCCTTGCTTATCCCCTTTGCTGTCCTTCCCAGCCCTTGGCTTTGGGCACTTCCTGCCTTGTGCTTTGCCCGTCACAGATGAGAGGCTGTGGTTTAGAGCAGCCTCTGAGGTAACTGCAGTGGGCAGGGTCATCAAACTCTGCAGTCAAAGGGACAAATTTGAGGGCAGTGTCACTGCTTTATTTGCCTCGGAGTAACTGCAGTGGGCAGGGTCATCAAACTCTGCAGTCAAAGGGACAAATTTGAGGGCTGCTGTGTCACTGCTTTATTTGCCACGGAAATGTGCAGGTCCCTGTGCTAATGCTGGCCCAGGGCAGCAGCACACCTGCCTTGGGCTCTGGGGTGAGCAGCTTGCTGGCTTCAGAGGGCAGGTTACAAATGTCAGCTACCTGCTTTTGGCTCCATTGCTTAAAAAATTTCTACACTCACACCACAGCTACACCCATGTACTGGAAGATTAAGCAAGGCATGAAATACCATCCCAAATATTTCCCTGAATACTGCTCATCTGAGGCCTGCCCCTTGGACATCAAAAGTTTTACTGAACATCAGACTGGCTTAAAGAAATACACTAAACTGCTTGGACTGGTAGAGATATAGATATGGCCATGCAATATAGATAAAAAGTTATCATCTGGTATCCTAAAAATAAGAAACTTGCAAGGAATGAGGAAAAACAAGGCAATACTGGTTCTCTGTAATAAATTATTTTCCCAGCCCTTGTTATTTTCATCTTGTGCCATCTCCATCATGAAGCTGGTGAGAAACCTGCTCCTTTCTGTTTACTCAGGGGGTCAGCACTGGCATGGCTTGCTGGTGGTCAGATTTGGAGGAGTAATTCCCTATTTCAGCCTCCACTTCTCTGGAGTTTGGTGTTTCCCTCGGTGCTGGACTCCAGCTTTTGTGCAGGTTTGTTTTAAGGAAGCAGCTGCTGGGTGATGGGCACTGCTCTCACCTGTCCTGCCAGCTGCTCTGGGCTGAGGCTCAGCAGGTGTTTTATCCTTCCCAGTGCCTTTGAGCAAAAATTCCCCTTGGCTGTGCTCCCCTGATGGAGGAGCAGGTCTGAGTGGAAAAAGCCGATTCCCCTGGCCTGGACAGTTCACCCCTCCCTTTCCCCAGGGATGTCTGAGCTGCTGTGCCACCCCTCCAGCCCTGCTTGCAGCTCCTTTCCTGCTGTGCCTGCATCCCCTGGCGTGGCAGGAACGTCCTGGGGAAGGACATCCAGGGCTGCTCGAGGACAGGCTCTCCCCTGCCCTCTGGATGACCTGTGGGCAGGAGAGCCGTCCCTGCTCAGCCAGCAGAGCAGATGCTTGGCCCTCTGCCACCACCCTCAGTGAGACACCTGCACTGGATGCCTGGGACAGCCTCTAGGGCATGTGGGAACAGGCTCTGCTCTAGGGAAACCCCTGCACAGGATGCCTGGGACAGCCTCTAGGGCATGTGGGAACAGGCTCTGCTCTAGGGAAACCCCTGCACAGGATGCCTGGGACAGCCTCTAGGGCATGTGGGAACAGGCTCTGCTAGAGGGATGAGGGGCAGCTCTGCCCACGGAGCTGGGGGAGCCCAGCACAGCCCTCTGCTGCCCCAGGGCTGGGCACAGGCTGGGCATGGGCCCCTCTGTCTGTCCCCATGGCCCTCAGACCCTTCCTGTGCCAGCTGTGACCCAGCTGTGAGCCAGCTGTGACCCAGGTGTCCTTTCTAGACCTGCCTACATGGACATTTTGAAGGGGTCTCCTTCCTCACATAACCCACTCCATGTCCTGCCCATGGCGGTGGCTTGCACTGGAGGGTTGCAGTTCTCAAATCCCATCTCTCAGGCTGTGGAAAACTTTGGGAAGTGGTTTGCAGCCTGTGTCAGGACAGTCAAACAGGATCACAGAGAGAGCTCGGGGCACCGAGCAGAGTTTTGCTTGATGCTTGTTGAATTTGGCTCTGGATTGAAGAGAACAGAGGTTTTTAGTGTTTAAAGAAAGTGACACTAAAGCTGGGATTGCTCCATGCCCAGGGAAAAGTGACTTCATGCAGGTGATGGGAAGAACCAGGCAGGAAGCAGAATCAGCAGCCCCCAGGCAGTGCCCCAGGGCTGGGCTGTGCCCTGGCTCAGCAGAGCTCCAGGAGCACCCAGCACACAAACCCCCCCTGCCCCAGCCAGCCTCGCCCCACAAATGTCCCCTGATGTGTCCCCCAGAGGGGAGTGGGGACCCACAAGTCTGCACCGACCCGAGGTGGGCAGCGCTGAGGAGGAGCAGCATCCTTTTGCAGGCACCTTCTGCAGCTGGAGGTAAAGCTGTGCTCAGCAGGTCTGAGCAGGGTGCTCAGCCTGGCTGGGTGAATTTCCCCTGGATGAGTAATCCTGTTTTCCTAAAGCCTGCTGACAAGATTTTTCCCTGGCAAATGCTCTCCTTGGGGTTCTTGTGCCAAAACTCATTTTTGCAGGTAGGCTTTGGGTAAACAGGGGCTGGGGGGGAGCTCCCCCTCCCAGCAAAAGGGACCCCACAAAGAGCCACTTTCTGCTCCCCTGGAGCCAGCCCAGGGGGACAGGGGCCAGGTTTCCCTTCCAGCCTGGCTGGTGGAACTTGCAGTGGCCACAAAGCAAAGGAAAACCATGGAGGAGCAGGGAGCCCCTGGCATGGGCAGCCCAAGCAGGGCTGGCTGGGCTGGTGTTGCCAGCCTGGCCACTCACAGCCTCTCCACGGCCCCAGCTGCTGGAGGATCGATCCCCTGCCCTACGCCAAGGGAAGGGAAAAGACTGAAAACAGTGGGAAAATAAATATCCTGAGGCTGCAGCATTGGCTTGCTGCATTTCTGTGCTTTTGGGGGATAGTGTGTAACCTGCTGCTGTGGGAGAGCTGGGGCTTGCTCCCACCATGGTGCGTGCTCCAGAGCCAGAGGGACAATTCCTGATGGTGCCACCTTGTTCTCAATGCCCTTGTGCCCCCGAGGGCTCCCAAGAAGCCCCCAAATCCCCAAATCACCATCCCCATTCAGACTCAACCAGCACGAGGGTCTCAGGGACCAGGTCACAGGGGAGGCCAGGGCACAGCCCCGTGCATGGAGACGTGGGAGCTGAAGGGAAATACCCAGAGCACTGGAAGTGGTGTAGGATGTTCAGAGGAGCTCCTTTGCCCAGCCACAGGAGCATTTCTCTCAGCCAGGCTTGGAAAAATCCTGATCCTGGCTTCAACCCCAAGTTGTTTGCAAGGCGAGGAGCTGCAGCCGGGCTCCTGCTGGGCCTTCATCCTCCTCATTTCCCTGCTCCTCCTCATTTCCCTGCTGCTCCTCATTTCCCTGCTGCGTGCTGCTGTTGGCAGCACCAAGACCCAGCCAAGCTCAGCCAGGGGGGCTGGGTGACACAGCCAGGTGGACAATGTGACTGAAACATCCCCAGGGCAGCACGGAGGGCTTGCCCACCTCACTCCACCCTGGCTGGACACAGCAGAGCATCCAGGAGTTCCAGCCTGCTGTGAGACCATCTCAACACCACAGTTTGGCTCCAGAACACAAGATCAGCCACATCTGGCACTAGGAGTTGGGTTTGAGTCAACAACAACATTTGAAGATCTGTGTAAACACAGTTAAAAAAGAAACCCAAAACCAAACCACCCTAAACCAGCTACTGGCCTGGCTGCCATGAAACTGTCCCCAAAGGCTCGGGCCAGCCCCAGGCAGCCCCCCTGCAGAAGAGACAGGGATGCTTCAGCCAGCAAGGCACCAAGCAGAGGCAGCACCCCTCCCGCAGGCAGCAGCTGGGCTGAGCCATCCTGGCAAAACAATCCCCACAGGCCTGATTTCTCATGGCTTTTCCATCCTCAGCCACTGACAGCACTGAAATCCAGCTGAAGTCACCATCAGGTCACCTTTGTGATGCCTCTGGGATCTCAGAGCAGGGTCCCACACAGAGCTCAGCCCAGGAGCAGAGAGTGCCTGTCCCAGCTCTGTGCCCCGAGGCCACCCCATGGCTTTGCTGGAAGATTTCCCCATTGTCCTTGCTGGAAAGGGCAGGGAGCCGGTTGAGTCTGGGTTTCCATCAGTGCCCCAGCCCCAGCAGCAGCCAGGAGATGTGTCCTTGGCTGCTTTGTGTGTCCCCATGGACTGCTCCGTGTGTCCTTGGGCTGCTCTGTGTCCCCATGGCTGCTCCGTGTCCCCACGGGCTGCTGCTCTGTGTCCCACCCCGCTCCTGCAGGGCTCTCCGGACAGGGAATGCTGCCCACCCGGCTGCAGGAGCCAGAGCCCCCCACAGCCCATCCAAGCCCCACCCCGCTCCTGCAGGGCTCTCCGGACAGGGAATGCTGCCCAGCCCTGCTGCAGGAGCCAGAGCCCCGCACAGCCCATCCAAGCTTTTTTTTTACACAGTACAAAGGGGGGACCCAACCCGGATCTGCCGTGGGGCACAGCCGAGGCGGCGGTGTCCCGAGGGAGGCGACAGCCGAGCCGTGTCCCTGCTCAGCCGCTCCTGGCAGGGCAGCGGTGCTGCCGTGTCCCGAGCAGGGTTCGCATCCCGCCGAGCAGCGCCGCTGCCCGGGGAGCTGCTGGGATCGGGCCATTAGAGGGGGCTGTGGTTAAAGATTTAGGATTTGTCTGTCAGACCGCCAGTCGGACCTGCCCGGGGTCAGCAGGTGAGTCCTGGGCATCCCTGCTCTGCTCTGACGCTCTGAGACACGGGATGGGCTCCTGTGGGATGCAGAGGCACGGCAGGAGGGATGGGAGTCCCACCGGCTCTGGGGGGAGCTGTAGGTTGGAGAAGTTAGCACATTTCCACTCCTGCTGTTGCAGTTCATCCACCCCCATTCCCCTGTGACATCCCTTGGTTTTCCCCTGGCACACAGATGACAGAAATGGGAAATGATCATGGATCACAGAAATGCCTGGCCAAGGCAGGTGCCTGGTGCTGATCTGCCCGTGGGCTCTTTGGAATGACAGGAAGAGTCTCAGCAGCTCCTGGCCTAAACCAGAGAACTGCCGAGGCTGCAGGAGCTGGGTAAATGCTTAGGGGGAAAAAAAAAATCCAGCTGAAGGCTTTGAAGATCCAAAAATAATACCGGGAGGAACCAGCACGTCCGTGGCACTGCTGGGGGATGAATCACGGAGCAGAGCTTGCCCAGGGTTTTCCAAGCCACAGTGAGACCCCTTTGCCATGGGGCCCTCCCATCCCATCCCATCCCATCCCATCCCATCCCATCCCATCCCATCCCATCCCATCCCATCCCTTTTTCAGGCTCAGGAGCCTCTGGGGTGCTGGAAGAGGCTGCAGGCAGAGGAGCTGGGCTGGCCCTGCTCCCAGCAGCATCAGCACCTCTCCCACCACAGTGGGAGCTGCTGGATCAAAGACCACAGCACCAAACTGCAGGCACCAGCACTGGCCTCCTCCCTGCACAGGCACATTCTGTGCAGCAGAAATTCACTTTGCAGCAGGAAAATTGCTGTCCCTTCGAGGACAGGAGCGCCCAGGAACAGCTGATGACAGTGCCGGCAGAAAACACCAGGATTTTTGGCAGCTCCCACCTCCTGGTGTTTGTGGGAATAAAGCCATTTATCCCCTCAGGCTGCACCCAAACCCATTCTGCTCTCCCAGCACCTGAATGGGAGGACATTCAGCAGGGCAAGGGCCACCCCAGCCCCTGGGAAGGATGGATCAGCCTGGAGAAAGCCCCAGTGCTCCACCAGGACAGCCACACCAGTGCCCCGCCATACCAAGGGCGCGGGGCACCACTGCTAATCCAAATCCAGCCCTTCCCATCCTTTGTAAAGCATAAAATAGCAGACATGGCCCAGAAGAAGGAAGGCCAGGGCTGCTGGAGCAGGCAGCACACGTGCCTGCATCAGGAGGGGGAGCAGGAAAAGAAGGAGGAAGTGGAGACAAAGAATTTCCGCACCATCCCTCCAAAGCGCTTCCTGAGCGCTGGGAGTCAGGAAACACTCACGGCAGAGATGCCCAGCCCAGGCTGAGCAGGGCCCCACACAGCCCCTGGGGAAGCAGGCTGAACACAGGGAATGACATGGGAACTCGCAGCCCACACCCACAGCAAAAATCCCATTTGATGTCTCACAAATCCTGGATTTGGGAATGGCTCTTCACCTCAGAAAACAGGTGGACCAAAGTCTCCAGGATCCATATCTGCATCCCAGCTCAGCACAAAACCCCTCCCAGGGAGGGGCAGGCCACCAGGAATGCCACTGATCCTCCGTGTGCCTGCAGGGACACCCTTATTTCAACACCCCCCTTTGCTCCAGGAGAAAAACAGGGAGACAGGCTGGTTACTTGGGAATTGAGAAATGCCATGTTTGGATAAAAAACTCAGTCCTAACCCAAGGGGCAGGAAGACTGGAGCCCCAGGAGATGCTTCTAATTCCTTGGAGTAATCTCGGATGAGGCAGTGGCTGCCTGGTGCAGTTCCCTGCATCCCACAGGTGACATTCCACATCCCCAGCAGCACTGCTGAGCCATGCACAGCTTTTCAGCCAGCTGCAGACAGGGTTTTTCCTGCTTCCATGGAAAGTTTTGGATTTAGCTGCTTTAGGAAGCAGAGCTGCATTTGTTTCCTGGCCCTGCAGCCCCTGTTTGGTAGAGGCAGTGCCTGCAGCTGGCAAATCCAGCTCCAGAGACAGGGAGTGACTTTTGCATATTGGAAAGGTGTGTTGTCAGAGCATCTGTGTGATAATCTGTGTTTTATACACGCAGCCATGAAAAATTCTGGGTTTTTTTGCTTTTATTAAATTTCTCCTCATTTTGTGGGCTATTTGTTTCGGGTTCCTGCTGGGTTTTGTAGCTGGCAGCCCCCTGCTCCAGGCTGCTAAATGAGAAGATTTCATTTGGGTTGGTTAAATAAACCTCTCCCTATCAGAAGGGAGCATCTCTCACACGTGGGGTGGGAGCAGCCTCTGTCACCACAGACAGGGTGACACATTGGGGAACTCTGACACGGGATTATGCTTTTTTTTTCCCTCCCAGATCTGTATGGCAGTAGATGGTTAATGCCTGTAGTCAGAAGCACTTCATTAGACAGCTCATTAGTTAATCATGCTTGTACGTGTGATTTCTCCTGTCCCCATGCATGTGACAAGGGAAGCTGAGGAATCCATGGGAATTATTTAAATCATCCCAAACCTAAGACTTAAACACCCTGACAGGCAAAGGAGCATTAATTCACACAACCTCCTGGCATTCTCCCAGTGTCACTGCTGTGCTCCAAAATATTAATAAGCCCCAAAGCAATAATGGTTAACACTTTAGTCAGCCAGAAAGAGGTGGGGGAGGGGGGTTAAGCATTAATTTGTCAGGAAGATGACAAGATTATTTACATTGTCAGGAAAGCAGCTCATTAAAGCTGCCCCCATGCAAATACTTGGCCATGCTTTGTTGGGAGAGCATAAAGCAAGGGGGCTGCTCCTGACAGCAGCAACTTGCTGCAGGGTTGCAGCAGGAGAGTCACAGCTCAGCTGAGAGGGAATGAAAAGCTAGGGGATAAATAAAAGCTAGGGGAAGGGATCTTCTGTTAAAAAAATCCAGGCACAAGTGAGAGAGAAGACGTTGCAGCTGCGTGGTTTTACCCAACCTGTGGGGCAGGACGTGCCAGATGTGAGCTGACAAGATTTTATAGCTTTGAGCTGTTCCCCTTCTCCTTCACACAGCGAGCACCAGTGAGGATCAGCGTGTTTCAATCCCATTTCTGTGTAGAGGGATGCAACCCTGTGGATTCCCAGGTGTGGGGATCCCCTGCAGCCCTGTCACCCCCAAGGCACCCAGCCAAGCACACAAGTGACACAAGAACCACATCCTGGGGCTCCCCCCAGGGCTTTACCCAGTGACCCAGGGATGCCCCCAAGCTTCAGCTGTCAGAGAACCCTCTAAGGGTTTATTTTAAACCTTTATTATCTTAATAATTCCCTGGTGCTGGGCTTGTGCAGATTTCCAGCAGCCACCCTGCTCTCTGCTTACGCACTGAGCACCCAAGGAATGCATTTATTTTTGAAGGAGACCACGTCACCTCTTTAGTGTTCAGTGAAAGGGGTCTGACCTCCTCAGGGAAAAGAAACCTGGGAACACGAACTTCCAGACAAAAATTACTCTGCTGCATTCCCCAAGCATGAAAGGAAAAGGAACAGCCCCCAGCAGCAGCCCCAAAAAGACATTATCAGCCACAACTTGGGTGCCAGCCATGCAGGGGGGACCTAACTTTGCTACTGGTCCCAGTGGCACTGGGGAGGGGGGAACTGGGAGCAGATGGGCACTTCCCCACTTGGTCACTTGTAGGGGGAATTGGGCATTTACTGTTTAAACAAAGCTGGAAGTCTCCCCCTCTGAGTGGTGTCAGTAGGGTCTCTGGTGCTCCCTGGGCATCCCAGCACTGTGCCAAGGGTGTGCTGGGATGGGCAGGAGATGGGGCAGCCAGCTGGGAGCCCTCCCTGCTCCATTTCACCCCCACATTTGTGCTGTTGGGCACTGGGCAGCGCAATCCTTCAGGAAGGCAGGCTGGAGGAGAGCAGCTCCTCACACAACAAGGAATGCTGAGCCCCTGAGGACGAGCCCACAGCCCTCACTGCAGCTGCTGGCTCAGGGCTGGCTGATCCTCAGGGGGACCATCCCAGGAGGGTGAGCCTGGAAAAGCAGGGGATTTACCCTTGTGGCTGCAGAGCTGCTGGCACCTCACTCTGTGCACCCACTCAGCTCCCAAATTCCCCCCCGGCCCTATTGCCAGCACCCTCCCCTCTGCACCCAGTGTCCCACCTCCCCCCAGAGCATCCCCTCAGACTCCTCTGGGATGCTGAACTGCCTGCTTTTGCTGGAGCCCTATTGCCAGCACCCTCCCCTCTGCACCCAGTGTCCCACCTCCCCCAGAGCATCCCTCAGACCCCTCTGGGATGTTGAACTGCCTGGTTTTGCTGGGAGCTGTTCAGGACCCAGGAGGAAAAAAAGAGAGGGGGGCTGGTGACAAATATGCTGGCAGCAAAGCTGTTATGGCCACGGCACGGAGTGACTGAGGAGAAACATCTTTTATAGCACCAATTTATAGTGTTGGGAAACAGGCTTATGGGCACAGGCACCCTCTCACAGGAGGATGTATGTGCTTCCTCTCGGGCAGCATCCATTAAAGGGATGTATTTGGACAGGGTGGTGAGGAGCAGCAGCACGAAAATCCTAAAATAGACATGACAATGTTTCTTTCTGTCTGGCTCAGCTTGCCCAGGAGTTTCTGCTGCTCCTCCAGCAGCTTGCCCAAGGAGAGGAGATTCCCTCCAGCACCATACCCACCTCCATCCCAAAGCTGGCCCAGTGTGGTGGGCTCAGGCTGCAGAGCCATTCCTGCCATCCAGTTCTGTGATCTGCCATTTCTGGAAGATTTGTACAGACATCACACATATCACTTGGCTTCCATGCTTCCCATCTCTCCTTGTCAGCCTTTATATTGCATGTGTATTCAAGTGATGCCCCAGCAGGAAATTTTGCATCCCAAGGAGTAGGGTAATGCCCAGGGAAAACCCAAATCACAAAAATTAGCAGGGGTGGGAAGGGGAGGTGATAAGTGCTAAATTCTGACTCAAGAAGTTGGAGAGATAAGTGAGTGAGCAAACACAGGTGGATGGAAATGAAAGAGCATTTTTGTCTTGTCTCTGAAATCCTGTCCTTTTCTATAGCCAACATCAGCTGCAGAAGGGAGGTGGCAAGGGGAAGGGACTGGGAAGGGACTGGGAAGGGACTGGGAAGGCAGGAAATCAGCAGTGCAGTGCAGCTGGAGGTCCCTAAAGCAGACTGCAGTCCCCTGGGGTGACATCCAGATTTTTGTTCCCAGCTGTGTCCCACTGAGCTGGGAATAATAAATATAATATATAATATAATAAATTGCAGAGTTTTTATTTAAATTCTGGTTGAAAATCTGTGACTTTAGGCCCATTCCTTGCTGTTGCCATCAGTCCCTGCCCATCAGGATGTGCCACTCCAACACAGAGCATGGCAGCACCTTGACCCTTGTGCTCCCACATGAAATATCTGGCATGTTCCCTGCCATGCTCAGGCAAGCCAAATATGCTGTGCTTTGATTTGTTTCAGACACAGCAGCCATAAACCTCCTTCTCTGGCCTCTTGTTTTCATGTGATAAGACCAGCTCAGAGGAAGGCAGGGATCCATCTTTCTCTGTGCTGGGCAGCCTCAGCAGATTTGCTGAGCAAACACCCTCAGTTTCTCCCCCTTGCTACCCAAAAATCACCTTCCAGCCCTGTCACCTCCTGTCGGAACCCAGGACATCCTTCTGTGTGCCCTGGATGGCTCGAGCCCCTGGCAGGGGGCTCTGGAATCCTGGCAGGAAGCCGAAGACACTTGGGATTTCAATCTTAACCCATGGAGCAAATTAACAACCTTGTTTGAAGAATCACAAGTCACAGAAGTTTAAATAGAGTAATAATGAATTATTTTAATTATTTGAAATAAATTCATTGAAATAATGAATTAATCACCAGGTGAAAGTGGAATTTTAGGGATTTTTACCATAGGGGTCTAGGAGGAAAGAGGAAGGGATTTGGGTGTTGTCCTGTCCTTCTTCCTTCTTCTTCCTAGCCTCCATCTTCTGTGTGATGTTGGCACTTTTGGATTGCTTTAGGGTAGAAGTAGACAGTCTAACGTAAGTGATAGGTATTGGATAATAATGGTAAATAAAGTACACGTAGTTTGTAGCATAAAATGTAGACACCAGCCCAGGGGTGGGCAGTGTGCCCCTGACAGACCTGCAGAACAGAACTCTGCGGGTCTGAAAAAGAATGTTTTAGATAATTGACAACAAACAACCTTGTGAACCAGAGCTGAAGAATTCTGACTCTTTCTTCCACCATCGGGCTGGGAAAAAGGGACTCTCTGGGTCACCCTGAACACAGGGAACCCAAGAACCTCCTCCTTTCCAGCCCCAGTTGCCATTTTCTCCAGGAGAGCCAGCAGTGCTGGGTGCCCTGGTGGAGCTGCAGTGACCTGTGCTGTGGCACTGTGCCTCACCCAGTGAGGGTGCTGGGGTGGCCACTGCCCTCAGAGGCCCTGCCAAAGAGAGAAGCTCCAGGGAAAACCTCCCCTTGGGCTCGAGGTATCCCACACTGTTGGGAATGGAGCAGGAATGTTAAATCCCTTTTTCCTGCACACAGGCACTCTAGGACATCACTGAATTGACTCTGAGCCCCACGCAGACTTTGTTCCGTGTGAGTCTTTAACCCTCATTTCCTTTTGCCTTATTGCTGGAAGAAAACTGCCCAAACTGTCCCCATGCACACCAAACAACCCCTCACAAAAAATCTTCAGGAATTTTTCGTAACCACTGCTCCCTGAATATGTGCATAATAGCAGGAGCAATTTTCAATTACTTTAGAAAAGTAATCTGTTACTGAATCATCACAGAATGGTTTGGTTTGGAAGGGACCCTAAAAAAATCCAGTTCCGACCCCCCTGCCATGGGCAGGGACACCTTCCACTAGAGCAGGTTGCTCAAAGCCCATCCAATGAGCTTTGAACACTTCCAGGGATGAGACATCAGAACTTCTCTGGGCAACCTGTGCCAGTGCCTCACCACCCTCACAGTGAAGAATTTCTTCCCAATATCTAACTAAAACCTGCCCTCTGTCAGTCTAAAGCCATCATCCTTTGTCCTTTCACAACAGACCCTCACAAAAAACCTTTCTCCAGCTCTTTTTTTAGGTCTCCTCTAGGTACTGCAAGGTGCTGCAAAGTCTCCTCGGAGCCTTTTCTTCTCCAAGCTGGACAACCAGCTCTCCTCACTGCAGCAAGTCCCTGTCCTCCCTGCTCTGGTGTTCCCAGAGCTGGATGCAGCCCTGCAGGTGGGTCTGTCCAGAGCAGAGGGGCAGAATCCCGTGCCTTGTCCTGCTGGCCACACTGCTGGGGATGCAGCCCTGCACGAGGTTGGTCTGCTGTCCCACTGAGGGCACAGCAAAGTGAGCTCTGGGGAGCTCTGGGGAGCACAGCTTGGCCAGGTTCCCATGGGAATGCTTCCCACAGCCTTGCCTTGCTGGGAGTGGAATACCTGGATCAGCTGGCAGCAGGTTTCTTCTCAGTGCAGCTCCGGCGGTGCTCCCTGGGTGGGTGTAGGACTGAGGAGAAGCCTTAGGACACTGTGGTTGGGATGGGAAGTTGAAGCCTTTCACCCAAAACAGCCTCAACCATTGTCACTACAAGTGATGCTCCTGGGTTTTTTTTGAGCGGCCAAGCAGGGGAAAGCAGCCTGGAGCCTGTCACTCCTGCAGCATCCTGTGAAAGGCAGACGCTGCCTGGAGCAGCCCTGAGATGGTTTTTGCTGGAGCATCCCATTGTGGTGACCATTGTGCTGCTGCTGAAAGGAAAGCCTTCCTTAGGAAGCATGTGGATGGAAGTGGTTCCTCTCAGTGCTGGATTTATGCTGGAACAGCTTTAATAGGGCACCACTGCCCTTTCTTTTTCTTCCAAGAAATACTCAGAATTCCCCGGCCTGCTGCACGGATGTTCTGCTCCTCAAGTAGCCATTGCCTGTAATTTTGATGGCTACACAGAGGTCATTTGTGCAGTTAAAACAACTCAAATGGGAACACAAGGAGTCATTTTAACAACTGTTTGCATAGCTGGAGGTTGGAGAGTGTGGCTAACCTGGAAATGGGAAAGCTGGCCTCTTATCTGCAGCACAAGGCTGAGAACTTCTCTCTCTTCTCCTCATGTGTTGGATGGAAAGGAGCGAACCACCTCCCCTTAACAGTGTCCAGCCCAGGCAGGGTGGTGTTTATGGTCTCCCCAATTAACTAGAGCACATCTACACATTAATTAGCTCTTTGTGCCCAGTTATTTCATTTATAACCCTTATTAATCCATGTACCAATGGGACATCTCCCCATCCCTGCTGCCTGGGCATGAGGGCAAAGGTGTCTGCATGGATGGGGAAATGGAGCCGAGATGGCTCAGCTCCTTCCTGGGGCTGCATTTCTGCCACGGAGATGCTGTGTAACCTTGGAGAATAACAACAGCAACAGAAAATAATAAGCCTTTCACACAGGGCAGTTATGAAAAATGGAGCTGCTTCTGAAAGAAATAAATAGAGTAGCTGGAAGGAGAGCTAAAGCGGTCAGCTCAGCCGTGACACAGCCCCATAACCCCCTGGCTTCCAGCAGATTCTCTCAGCATTTCTTCAGTGCCTCTAAAGCATCCTTTCAGCCCATTCCATCTCTGCAGCTGGAGCCAGCCCCACACACACTCAGATATCCTGGGAGGGAGCATCCCTGCACTCCAGCCAGCAGCTCCAGCACAGCTGCCCATGCCGGCTCTGCAGGAGCTTCGCGAGGGCATCGCTGGCTCTTGGGGAGGAGAGAAAATCCTCTTCTCCCTTCTCATTTCTGTCTGCCTGAGATGAGGCCTGGAGACTGAACATCTGCTCAACGTGCCAGCCAGGCAGGGCAGGCTCCCCTTGTCTGTGACAGAGCCACGGTCGGTCGCAGAAAGCCAAGTTTCCATGTGTGAGGAGCCTGGAGATGCACATGGCCCTGGCTTCCCAGCTGGAGCCACGGCAGGGCAGGAGAAGGAAAGCAGCAAAAAGTAAAAATGGGGATGGAGACTGGAGCAGAGCACCCACAGGATGTGTGAAACCATCCAGCAGCCTAGGTCCTCCAGTGGCACCTGGGTGCTCCCTGTCCCAGCCTGGGGTTAAGCCTCTGCCTTCTGAAATCCAAGCCTGGCATCACCGAGGCACGGAGGGATTCATGGATGACAGTGGAAATGCAGGAGCAGACAGCACAGCCAGGCTCATTCAGCACAGCAGTGATAAATAGAGAGCAAACAGCCCATTGCATGCTAATTTCCCATGAGGATCAATTAACTGTAGTTAAAAAATATATTTTTAATGTCATAGTCTTCAACTGTCACTGGCTGATTGCAGTCACAAAGTGGAGCCAAAATCCTCAGTCAAAAATGTTGGTTCCTCATTAAAAAAAAAAAAATAAATTGGCTGCCAATATCAGCACCAGGCAGCCCTGTACCCAACAGAGACACAGGAACCAGCACAGGGGACACCAAGAACAGGCCTAATGCCAAAAGAGTGTTATGACATTTTATTAAATAAAATATGCTTATTTAGCCACCTCTAAATAAGGTGGGTGTATTTCCCACTGTTTGAATCTGTTCAGCTATGGAACAACATTATTATTAACATCTAGGCAAGCATTTTGAGCAGCAGGGAGCTCAGCAACGTTGCTGAAAGCTGATTTCCATCAGCAGGAATGCACTCCTCTCCCAGCTTCCCAGGAGAGACCTCCATGGTCCCACCTGAATTCCTGCTCTGCCAACAGTGGAGCATCCATTCCAGCTTCCAGAGGACCTGTAATGGGAGGAGGGTGCATTGCAGGAGCTGAACCCCTCCTCTCCTGGGTAAATCTCACCTGGTGCCTGGTGGCTCTTTGGAGCGTGCTGCAAACAGTTACAAGTGTCCCAGCCACACTGCCAAGGCATAAAAGCAGCAACCTCATGTTTAGGAGAGAAAAAAAAAAAAAGAAAAAAAAAAGAAAAAAGAAAAAAAAAAGAAAAAAGAAAAAAAAAAGAAAAAAGAAAAAAAAAAGAAAAAAGAAAAAAAAAAGAAAAAAGAAAAAAAAAAGAAAAAAGAAAAAAAAAAGCAGAAGTGAAGTAACTTGCCCAAAAACTTGACAAAGTCATTCTTGGGGCAAGGCTGGAAGGGAAATCCTGCTCCTGGGCTCACAGAGAGAGTTGGATATCTATTCCCAGTGCTGACTGCATCCCCAGTCCTCATTTTTTGCTTCTTTGAGTCTCCATCACACTTTTGCTCTACCCTGTGGTTTGTTGTACTTGGTCCTTAGTTTATTTGACATAGAAACACTCCCAGTGTGCTCTTTCCTCAGCTCGTGCTCTTTCCTCAGCCTGGTCACAACTGTGCCATTGTATAAATACCTGTGGGTATTTTATTGGTTAATTTTATTTTGGCTGCATTCACCCCAAAGCTGTAGCTCAGCACCTCACAGGTTTCACCCAGGGGCTGAGGTTTGGCACCCTGGTCCAGCAGCTGCCTGCACCCATGGGATGCAGCAACAGGTACTCTGTGAATCCCCACGGTGATGGGATAAAAGCAGCACCAACACATCATAACCAGGCCAGCTGAGGAAGCGATGAGTGCCACGCTGCATCCTGAGGACAGCAGCAGCACCGTGGGGCTAAATAAAAGCAGCTCCATGTGGTGCCAGCCAGCTCCATGGACCTTATCTGCTCCCTGTTCACTTCACTTCAGAGTGAGCTGCAGTCAGGGGAGCCATCTTCATCCATCTGGCAGTAAAACCCACAACCCCACAGGTTTGTGCAACCCCAAATCCAGCCAGGAGCCTGTTGGAACTGGACACTGGCTCTGCCCCTGTCTTTACTGCACCCCAGTCCTCACCTCTGCGAGCTGGAGGCTGAGGAAACTCCCTGAGTCTGAGCTGCTCTGCAGAGCACGTGCTGCAATCCCACCAGGATGGCAGACTGCTGCAGAAACAAAATTAATTTCCTTATACTTAGTAAAAAAGAACCAAGAATGAAATCATCATTAGAACTGTGCTGTCTGTCTCAAGGCTGTGAGGGTGGCCCTCAGAGGAGGTGAGAAGAGGGCAGGACAGAGCAGGAGGGAGAGAAATCTCCTCACAGCCCTTCACAGCCTCTAAAGAAAGTGCCTGGGCTGGCCCCTGGTGGCTGTGGCCTGGGTGGTGAAAGTGAGCTCCACACTTTGGTTGGTGCCATTTAAACACTGTACATCAGTAAAAATGTTTCTTCCTTCAGAAGAATCCACATCACTTTTGCTACTTAAAAAAAAATACAGAAAAGGCAATATTACCAAGTAAACCTAGGGCAACTTAACTTCAACAGCCCTACAGAAAAATATAATTTTTATAGAGTTATATATATAAAGTTGGCAGCAAGCTTCTATCGTAATACTCCATTCCTCTCCCCTTGTGACACTGGCATGAGACTGAGGAAATGTTTTTTAATATGCCTAAATATATCATTATCATAAATATATTATAATTTAAACATTAAAAAAGCATCTGTCTAACCTCGCATGCTTTAATAATAACATATTATTACTATATATTTTAGCATGCACATATGTAATTACATACAATTCACAATAACATATTTACAATAAGTATATGTATATATATAACATTATTTTTATTGTGGGTGGGTGCAGTGGCAGAGAGGGAGCCTGTGCATGGGCAAGACCCTCTCTCCTTTCAGACAGGGAATGCTGTGGCACTGCTGTGTTCCAGGGAGCAGGGCTGTGGATGTGCAGGGAGGGGCAGGGCAGTGCAGCAGGGGAGAGAAGAAGATTGATGGCAGGAAGGGAATTAAGCCTCTCTGGCATGCAGAGAGAGCTCACAAGTCACCGTGACACTGAGTTTGAACAACCCGGGTTTCCCAGGCTGGCTGTGCTCCTTCCCTGCTGGGAGCACATTCCCTGCCTGCACAGCACCCGGGCAGCCTCAGGAACAGCGTGCCGAGGCCGAGAGCATCCTGCTGCTAGCACTGGTGTGTTTCACAGCCTCTCTCGAGGCTCAGGGGAGGCAGACCAGGGGGACAGCTCAGTGCCAGCAGCAGCAGAGCCAGAGCAGCTCCTCCTCGGCAGGGCAGGAGCAGATGTGTTTCTATGGAGCTGTTACGCCCCGGCTCCACGATGCTCCCGGGTGCACTGTGAGCCCTGTCTGCACCCACAGCCAGGGTCTGCACATTGCAGAGAGTGGCTGAGTGCTCCTCCAGCAGTATCCAGGATGGCTTAAAAATAGGCTGTGCGCTGTTGTGAACTTGAATGTTAGTGTTAGTGTTTATTAATTTATTGAATAAACACCAGCGAGGTTAGATGCTGTCTGTGGCTTTGGCTTCTCTTTTCCACAGCATTCAAAGCAATTACTTTCATGAAAGCAAATGGTCCATTTAGCTGGAGAACCTATAAGGCAGAAATGAGATCAGATTCCTGAACAGATGTGCCCTCCTCTAGAGGGATTCAGTGTCTGTGAGGCTTCAAGATGACACCAGGCAGAAAACATCTCTCAACTCCACTCTGTTGGAGCTGCTCAGCAGAGCTGGAGGTTTTATCAAAGAGCCAGTTCCACCCTTCAAAACAAAGACAAATACCATAATTTTAAAGCATTAAAGTCCCAGGGAAGGGGAGGGAGGAAGGATTTCTTTCTCTTGGGGGTAGGGATGGCATCACCACAAAAGCTCCTAACCCTGATCCACTAAAATGAGTCCCTCTGCCTCAACAATGCAAAGGAAAGGCTTCAGCTCATTTTTTACAGCCACAGACCCGCAGAGGGGGCTGGAGGGAGCCCAGAGCTACTGCATGTCCCCACATTGTGTACCGCTTTCCCTCGCTGGGGCTGTGCTCTCTCAGGAAACACCTGAGCTCCCCACCCAGCTCAGTTCCAGCCCAGTCACAGCTCCCTTGTGTCGCTCCAGCGGCTGCTCCGAGAGCCAGCACTGCAAACCATGCATGCCCTGGGAATATGGCAAAACCCTCCTGGAACAACAGGCCTCAACCATGCCAGGAAGACAGCGCATCCATCCACAGCAGGATCCCTCAAACCAACACCTGGGACTGCTCCTGTTGCTCACATCTGCCCGCTGAAGCCCCAGCTCCCACCCCATCCTCTGGGGAGAGCAGCGCTGCCCTCAGCCTGCCCTCGTGCTCCAAATGCTGCCCCAAGATCTGCTGGAGAAGCCTCCCGTCCTCTGAGCATCTTCGCCACCCTCGGCCCAGTGTGGTGCAGATGGCAGGAGGCACGACGGAAAAGCCACCATCCATCCATCCATCCATCCATCCACCCACAGCCCCTCCGGGCAAAGCAGGGCAGCACACGGAGCTTGTGCCGCTCCTGCCAGCTCCCTCCCCCTGGATCTGCCCGCCCGAGCCCGGCAGCCCTCCTGTGTCCCGGCTCCAGGGCTGTTGGAAGCGGCTCCAGGCTCCAGACGCAGGGACACGCAGCCCCTCAGCGGGAGCCGTTCCCGGGGCCGCTTCCAGCCGGGATGCCCATCCTGCCATGCCCGGCTCCTCAGGGCCGGCATCCGCGGCCATGTGTTCACCTGGCAGCCCTCCCAGCCACAGCCTGCCCGACAGGGCTCAGCCGCCAGGCACGGATACAGCGGGAGAGGGAGGCCCGAGCTGCTCCTGCAGGCCCCGGAGGGGGAGGCCCGAGCTGCTCCTGCAGGCCTCGGGAGAGGGAGGCCCGAGCTGCTCCTGCAGGCCTCCTGCTCCTCCATCCCTCACCTGAGGCGGTGTCCCAGCCTCTCCTCAAGGAAGGTGCGAGATGAAGGCAGAAGGGAGAATTTACCCCTCACCAACTCAACAGATGCTGAGGGGAAATTAAAGTGGCCGAAATCACACAATTTCTTGCAAATCTAGGCTGGCAGGAGCGGAGAGCAACTGCCCTCAGGAGCAACTCCCTCAGGAGCAAGGATTGGTAGGGGCAAACCCAAGGGTCAATATTTATCACAGAGGAATGCAGGATTAGCTCTCACTTACTCTGGGACATGGAGACAATAGAATTTTCCAGCTGGGTTGTGCTTGGGATGCCTCCATGCAACAGCACATCCACGATCACAAAGAGGAGGTGAGGGCAGCTCCTCCCATGGGAGCAGGGTGAGAACCCTCAGCCCTGATACCATCGGGAGACACAAGTGGTTTCCAGAGCTGTAGGGATTTTTTTTTTTCTCTTTTACAGGATTTTTTTTTTTAAACTTAAATCTCTCTGACATCACAGGAGCTTTCAGTAACATAAAGCACCCCTGCTGCTAGAGACCCTGCTGTGTGTAATAGCCTGCCTGCAGAAGGAGATGAGGGGGATGCTGCTGGCAGGGGACGAAACAGCAGAGGATGTGAGCGCACGTCTCAAACCACGAGCCACATATAAACCTACAAATGTGCTCTCAAGAGAGATGGACAGAAAATCCAGGTTTATTTCCCACTGAAGAGCAACTATGACGTTGACTTGGAGAGCACACATACCCTGCCTTTGACCCCAGCCTTGTTTTCTGTGGGATCTTACCCCAGTGTCCTGATCTTGGGTGTTACTGCTGAGGAGGGACAGTAAGGATCACACCTAGGAAAAAGCAAAAACCTTCAGCCTAGGGGTACAGCAGCTGAGAGCGTTCTGAGCCTCAGCATTTTGCAGCCATTTCTCAGAATTAGGAAGTCACTTTGTTTAAAATAAGTAATTTCTTGTATACTTATTTAGTTTTGATCATGTAACAGGTAATATTCCCAGGAAGGCAATCAAAAAGGTAGCTTACATTAAGATCCTATAAGCCCATGCAATCCTAACAATCCCTTTTTAACACTACTATTTACAGATGTAAAGCTTTTTACACACTCAGCTATCTTTTTGACATTCTATTACCAAGGTCAAAAGATCTAAGCCTCCTCACAGATTAAAAAAAAAAAAAAAAAAGAATACATGAACAGTGGCTTTCTGTTCAACAAAATACTTAGAGGCCAACCTGCCACAAACAGGTCTGCAACATCCACTTAGTGCAAAAACATTTCATCACTGAGGATGAGTCATTACACATGTGAGCAAGACAAAGTAAAAGCTGAGCAAACAGCTCCTCAATATCCTCCTGATCTGGACCAGGGGGAAAAAATAACCCAACAACTATCCTGACACTAAAAATCCTCCTCTTAATTCCAGCCTTTGAAACTAAGTTACATGAAAAGTGTTATTAAGTTCTTACTCCTATGAAGGCCAAGAAAAGTCATGTGGTTTGGGGTTTTTTTTTTGCCAGAGCAAGAAATAAAATCGCAGTGAACAAAATATTTGACCAGAATATTGCCTGTATTTTATTAAACTTTGAATCTTAAAGTTAAGCTCCAGATCTTCAGAGCAAGGACATATGCAGAGACCAAAAAAGGTGGCACAGGGAGTATGGATGTGAGACACACTGCTTTCAGTCACTTCAAAAAGTGCAATCTGGTGCCTGGATTAGGATCACCTAACAAGTACTGCCAGGGGGGATAAAGGGCTGGAGGAACACAGCCCACAGCTGCAACACTGAAACGTAGATGCACTAATATTAGTTACTTTATAGTCAGCAAGTTACTTTCCTAAATAAAGTCTGAAATGCTGGGTGTAAGCTCCCTCCTAGTCAAGCTCTCAAGAACTGCTAGTTGAATTTGATAAAGCCACATAAGAGGGACTGATCTTGTGTCTGAAATTATTTCCCACTACGTTAATTTTTGGCTCTGGTAAGCAAGTTGGCTTTTCGTGTTGCTGATACAAAGCAACCAACTTAAAACAAGGTTTTGTATTTATTCTGGAGGAAACAGCAAGTAAATACAGCTGCTAAAATACAAATGTAAAACAGAGACCTAAAAACCAATTATCACACACACATTATAAAGGACTTCAGCAAAATAACTCAGAAATTGGGCACTGGACATGCATCAAACATCTTAAAGAGATGTTCAGCTTCTGAAAATGACTGATACTAACACGGAGCCACTTCACATCCATCCCTCCACTCAGTACAGTTAAACTGCTCCACAGAAGCACACCCACAGGATCAGAAATTGTGTCTGGTATTCAAAATCTCAGCTGAGCTGCATTGCCCAGGAAACAGCAAAACTGGTATGGGAGGGGAAGGAGGGGAGAAGAGGTAAACTGTTTTAGAAACTGAAGTTTCTTGGCATTGCTTCAGGCACAGACAGCTAACCACTAAAAGGATTCACCTGCATCTCTAGGACCACAACTTTCAAAAAGGCAAAGTTCATCCCTAAGCTGGAGGTAAAGCACTGCACACTAAAATGCCATCTGCTCAGATTCCTGATCCCCTCATCTTCCATTAGGATTTCCTCTGTCTTGAACAATTTAACTGCACTGTCGGTTAAACTGGGATATTCCTCACCCCAATTCTCTCAAAGAGAGAGAGCTCAGTATTTAAGTACCAAAATTTCGATATTTGGTTTCCTAATATTCCTAAGAAAGAAAAAAAGCCTAAATTCCTTATCTATACTTCAGTTCCAGATTATTTAATAAAAAAACCTCCCAGCCTAATTAGCTGTTTGTGTAGGTGCTTGCAGCACTGCTGACTGATAGGTGAAACAGAATTCTGAAGCACAGGACAAAACAAGTAGTTAATTATATTGAAATGCATTGATAGCAAGTTTAACAGGCTTGTTACCAAGTAGACAGAAGTGACATCTTAAATCACTTCCATCTCAGTTGCTCACCTTTTATATTTCTGTTGTTCTGGGTGCTCCAAGACAAGTCTTCCTTAATTTTTAGTTGATAGCTATGAACTGCTTGGCATCAAAAGGATGTGATCACGTTTTGTCTAGCATTAGTCTTGCCTGTGACAAGCTACTCCATTTAAATAGACTTTACTTTGCACAACCCTGGCAGACAGCATTCATTACCAAAGCCGAGCGAGTTATGAATAATGTGATTTATTCTGTAATTTTTGGCTCTCTGCTCAAGATACCAAAGCAGATAATATATCTCTATTAATCCTCTTTGGAAATCTTCAGACAAATTCACTTGTGTTTAGAGCTCACTCAAAACCTCTCGAAAGAAGTTAGCAGCAAATAAGCTCTGCAGGAGCCTTAGCATGGAGGTGAAATCTGCTCACCGCCTACGTTTTTTTCTGTGGAGCTCATTTCATTATCTGCAAGAGCTATCAAGAACTCCAGCATATAACTCGTTTCCAGACTGGTCTGCCAGAACCCTTAAACAAATTTCAGGGGGAAAAATTAAAACCAGGTTTTCACAGGACGGAATTTCAGCAGTAAATTTCTTCATGTGAACTTTCATCAGCAATTGCGGGAGAACGTAAAAACCCAGCTGGTTTTAAATGTGTGATCCTGTCCAAGTACTGCTTCTGTGAAGAATTGTAACAAAAATGGTAAAAAAGTATCTTTTAGATTGGAGTGTACAAGCTGAAACTAACCACACGTGGACTAAGCTCTCAAAAATGCTAGAGGGTGTGATGGAAACAGAAAGGTAATCAACCAAAAAGGGAACACCCACAAACCAAGAAACTAACAGAGTGAAAAAGGCTAAAAAAAACCAAAACAAAAAACACCCAAGAAAAATAAAACCCCCAAACAGAAAAATTGAAACCGCTACATTCCACCACTTTTACCATACTAAAAAACCACCAAAATCAGAAATGCTTCCAACTTCAGCACAAAATCAAATAAGAAAGGAATCCAAGTAACAAATTGCTGCTTCTCAGCACTGTAGCTTAGAGAGCTCAGTTCAGCTCCAGACTCTGTCTGGTACTATACTCACTAAACTCGCTTTTATGTTGGGCAGACCAATTTTATACTCTTAAAAGAACCTCACATATACACTACTTCAGCCAAGGCAGTACCCCCAGCATTTCCTAGGTCTGCCCCAAGGAATCAGGCCATGCATTGAAGAGCAAAAGGGGAGGAAAGGCTGGTCACTTTTGAACCAATATAACCCATGGGTAATATTTAAAAATCAAGACTAAAACCAGGCATCATTTAATGTATTTTAATAGCAAACTTACAGGAACAGCACAGAAGACAGACAACATTAAAAACATGTACTTGCATGTAGGACAACTCAGTTAGAAAAGTATAGTGAATGGATGGAATCTACTGTATGATAAAAATGCTACAAACACCATTTAGTTGCCATTGATAAGAAATTTACTTGTTTAAAAAAATCCAAATGCTGGCATTGTCCAGAAAAATTTGACAGGTTTATTTATAATTTTTTTATAAAGTTGTTTTGGTGAACAAGTTTCAACAATTCATGTTTTTTATTTTTTTTGACCACATTGTTTGTTTTTATGTCCCCTTGTTTATATTAAAAATCCACACACAAATGAAAATGGAAAGAAAACTTGCCAATACCCAATTCTGTCCCCTATTTTTCCACTTGCAACCATATACTTAAGGTACCTTTTAACCCCATGGAAAAAATATCTAACGTTCATTACTACCAATAACAGGAAGAAGATTTTGCTTCGAGAATGACGAACCCATCGTGGTGAGGCTTTAGGCACGCTCCCCACGTATGCGGCGTGCTAGCTGGATGTCTTTTGGCATGATTGTGACACGTTTGGCATGGATAGCACACAGGTTGGTGTCTTCAAACAGGCCAACCAAGTAGGCTTCACTTGCCTCCTAGTGTGGAAGGAAAGAGGTAAGAACATTTTTAATCTCTGAGGACCAGTTAAAAAAACAGACTCAGTTCAGAATTAAAAGTACAGTGTAACGCGGCATTAAGTTGATATTTTGATCTTTATTACTCACAAATATCAGAAGTTTTGGATTTTCAGAAATTAAAACCTTCACTTTCTTATAATATTTTATGTCTAAAGTAGTGTACTGCTGCTGTTTGGTAAGGACATCCTCCAGAGCACAAGAGAACTAATACTCCCATGGGACTCTCACGAGACAGGAAGGGGTTACATTCATTATTAGCAGGTGAGTTTGTTTAGGAAATTCTCTTTTCAAAGGCTGGGTTACACTGTTTGAGGGATTTGTTTGTTGCCTCTTCCAGAGTAAGAGGCACTGAGTGTCAGGTGAAACTGGGAGGTGCCAGGGAAAAGAAGAACATGTATTCCTTCCCAACACACATGTCAGGCATACAGCTCCTTCCACAGACACTGAAGAGGTGGCTTAAGTCAAAAATTAGCAGGAAAAAAAAATGTACTGAGAACTATTAGAAATAGAACTCCTTTAGTTCAGGAGCTCCTTGAACCACCAAAACCAGGACATCAGTCAGGGAATTACCATCAGACACTTGTCCCATTCCTGTACTTTCTTCCTGCCTATCTGGGGACACAGCACTGGACCCACCATCACAGACAGGTCTCAGCTCACACCACAGGGAACCAGGGCCAGCACAAGAACAAAGCTGACCACAGTGGTTTTCCCTGCTGCTAAACAGCTGCAGACAGGACTCTGAGCTACACAGATGCTCAGCTGGACCTGAATATTTTCCTGACTCACGTGAAGTTAGCTGCTGCTAAGCCCAGCACAGCAATGGTAATTGTTCAAACACTTTTGGAGCACGTGGAATTCCAGCACCTATCAATCTCCTAGGAAGCATCTTAGTGTGTCAGTATTGGACACAGCCACTCGTGGGCTGAGAAGGTGGGAATGATGGGGCTCAGTTATAGAAAGGAAGGAGAGGTCACCCTTTCTACAATACACACAAGAGAAAAACTTGTGTGAACCACTTCATTGCCAGGAACTCCAAGAATCAACTTATTAGGTTCAAAGATCCTGTTTAAAAACATAAGATTATCCAATATGAAAAAACCCCAATATTTACTACAGCAGATGAGGACTGTGGTATTACTAAGTCATTTAATTTGCAGGAGGATATGAGAATCCCTAATAAAGTTTTGTCAAATCACTCAGTGAAAAGTTAAGACACTTCACCAAATATCCATGCTGGCACAAACATGGTACCAAAGAGATTAATTAAAAAAAAAATTACTTTTTAAAATTTGTTTGTTTTTTCAAATATGCGAGCAGAACCCACTAGGAATTGTATGTGACCAGGTTCTGTACCAACAACTCCTTAATGCAAAACCAGGAACATTCAAACCAGGAGCTTTCTGAAAGTGTATCAGCTACTAAATTTTAATAGGCAGATGTAGATAAAGAGACACACAGATAAACCTCAGGATTTAAGAACTACCACATATAACTAAAAGCAAAAGCAGCAACTCTGCCAACACACACAGGCACCTTTTGAAGCTAAGCATATGCCCAAGTTTATGGGCTCTCATGGCAAATATCTTGGCCCCTTATCAAGTGGAAGTCATTAACTAGAAAGAGACCATTTTGTCTGCATGTCAGACAGACTACAATTACAGATACGTTCTGGAACAATCTTTCAACAGCTATCTTTAATCAGAATTGTCTTTTATCATGAGAGGGAGATGTCTCCATGATAAGAATTCAGTCTTGTGGGGGGCCCTAACTTAGATTCAGAAATTTGGACCAGAAAGAGCAATGAATATTTTTCTCTCTGTATAATCTAAATAAATTACATAACTAATATATTTTTAAAATATGCTTAGCATCAACTACATCCTAGGAAAGCAGCTATTTCCCTAACTGTGTTTAGATGTGGCTTATTGGGTGTTTTTCTTTAGAGAGCATTTGAGGACACCAAGACCTCCCCATGAGGACCCCAAAACCCACTTTACACAATGTTGCCTCCAACTGCAGAGCTCAGAGGTGGAGGAAATGTGTTTTTCTTTAGCATCATAAGCACTATTTAACAAATCAAGGGGCTACTTTAAAAAAAAACAACAAACAAAACCAAAGCACCACCCACAAAAGCAGACTTTTGGGCTCTGTCAGGACTGCTGAGCTGCCCCTGCGCTGTTTCATTCCATGGCACCCAGAGGCATTCCCAGATCCCCCTGGGCAAGGCAAGGCTCAGCGAGGTGCGCATCCCTCCCCAGCGGTGCGGGCCACGCCCACCGCGCCATTCCCACCAATCAGAGGGCGCCCAGAGGAACCCTGGAAACAGCCTGGCCAATGGGGGAGCGGGGTGGAGCTCCGGGGGCTCCAGGGAATCCCGGCCGGGATGGGGCACTCCGGGACCCGGCAAGGCTCACCTGCAAAGCACCGATGGCAGCGCTCTGGAAGCGCAGATCTGTCTTGAAGTCCTGAGCAATTTCACGCACCAGACGCTGGAAGGGGAGTTTGCGGATCAAAAGTTCGGTGGACTTTTGATAGCGCCTGATTTCACGCAGAGCCACAGTACCCGGCCTGTTGAAATGAAACACGGGGAAAATAAAGATAATTAGTATTGGAAATACATTCTGTGTTGCCTTAAAAATATGGGTCCACCCTCCAGACTAAACCAAGCACCATAGGCTCCTGTTTTCCCTAGGAGAGTCCCAACCTTTACAACACAACATCAGCTCTGCTGGCAAAGGGTCGCTGTCTTCTCACCACCAACCTCTGCCAACTTCCACTGGCTTCAGCAGGGATCCCTCAGGCACACTCCCAAGGCCTGACTTCACCAAGGGAACAGCTGGCCAACATGTCCTGTCCAACACAGCTCAGTGCAGATGTGGCAAACCACAGAGCTGCCCTGAGCTCAGCTGCACCAAAGGTACCCCCAAGGGGCCTGACAGGAACCCTGATTTTAAGGGAAAATCGGTTCTTCTTCTCTACTGCCAACAGTCACAGAACCAACAAAATGTATATTCTCTGTTATATTGACAGTCAAAAGTATCCAGTGTATTTCCTCATGTTAGTTTTGGTGTCAGAATGACAAATTCGGAATAGCAACATATGTTTGCAAACATGATGTCCATCTGTGAAACTAATACCACATTTATTTCCGTGGAAGCTTTGTCTTTTCCTGCTCCAGCTTTATTACTTTTCTCCCAGTTGATGAATTCTGCCTCACACCTAGAGCAAGAATTGGAGTGGGTCAGCTTAGAAGGGACCACAGTGGGTCACCTGGCCCAACCTGCTGCTCAAGCAGGGTCATCCCAGAGATCGTTTCTCAGGATTGTGTCCAGATGGCTTTTGGATATCTCCAAGGATGACAACTCCACAACCACTCTGGGCAATCTGTGGCAATGCTCAGTCACCTTCACAGTAAAGCTCTTCCTCATGTTCAGGTGGAATTTCCTGTGCATCGGTTTCTGCCCATTGCCTCTTGTCCTATTGCTTGGCACCACTGAGAAGAGCCTGGCTCCATCCTCTTCAGACTCCTCGATACATTAATAAATCCCCTCGTGGACTTCTAGATTCAAAACCCACTTCTTCCCCACCCATGTTTCCCCCAAGGAATACCTACACCCGGCCCAAAACCATCCCCCAAGCTGAAACACGACTTCCGCCGCTCTGCACCGAGGCAGGCCTGGAGAAGGCCAGGGCAGGGGGGCTGTGCGGCCGCGGGCTGCGCTCCGCTGGGGCCGGTCATCCCAAGGCCGGGATTCGGGACGGGCGCGGGAGCCCCGGCGCAGCGGCGGGTGCGCGGCTCCCTCTGGCGGCGGCTCCGCGCGCTGCAGGGCCCCGCGCCGCCGGATCCAGCGCCGCGAGCGGAGCGCGGAGCGCGCCGGTAACAATAAACTTGGCGGCGGCGCAGCCCTGCTGCGGCCTCCAGAGAACCGCGAGTAGGGAATTAGAAAAATTTAAAAGAACCGCCGAGCCGCGGCCGCTGCGGGGGGAGGGGTGTCGGTTTTGTAGTCACCAGCACCGGAACGCCCGGAAAGGAGCTGATGAGAAACGCCGGGGGTCGGAGCCGCCCTGGGAATTTCTGGTTATTTTTGCGGCTGGCGGAGACCCGCGCTTGCTTTCTTTTTGGTCGGGTTTTTTTTTTTTTTTTTTGTTCCTTCTTTTTTTTGGTTATTCTGCCGGCAGGCGGGCGGTCTCGGGGAGCGGAGCGCGGAGGAGGCGGGGAGAAGCGCCCCCCGCCCCATCGGCCCCGCGGGGTCGGGGGAGAAGGAGGGATTTTTTTTTGGGGTGGGGGGGTTGCCCGGTCGCGCCCCGCGGCCGCCTGTGCGCGGCGCTGCGTTACCTGTAGCGGTGCGGCTTCTTCACCCCGCCAGTGGAGGGCGCGCTCTTGCGGGCGGCTTTGGTGGCGAGCTGCTTGCGGGGCGCCTTGCCACCGGTGGACTTGCGGGCGGTCTGCTTGGTACGGGCCATGCTCCTGCCGACGTCGCTGCCTTACACCTGCCAGGAGGAACGTGGGCAGACGGGGCAGGGGGTCGCCCCGCTCGGCGTGCGCCCCCCGCGGCACCTGCCCCCGGCAGCGCGGCCCCCGTCCCGCGCAACGCGTCCCTGCCCCGCCGGCCCCGAGCGCCGAGCCCGCGGCGGCCGAACGCCTCCGACGGCCAGTAAAAAAAAAAAAAAAAAAAAAGAGAAATAAAAAAAAACCCACACCAAAAAAGGAAAAAATTAAATTAGAAATTAAACGCCCGCCGATCGCGGAATATTAAAATACAGCTTTTTTTGCCCACGAATTCAATATCAAAGCGGCGGCGGCTGAAGCCGAGCGAGCCGCACGGCAGCAGGCGCGGAGAGGCGGCTGTCGCCTCCCCCCCGCCGGCCGCCCGTCACCTGCCAAGTGTTTGCAAATACCGCCCGGCAAACATCGGGGGGCTGGCACCGACCCGCCGCTCCCACCCGCCGGAAAACCTCCTCCGAAACTGCGGAGCGGGGGCCGGAGCAGCGGCAGCCCCCGCCGGCCCTCCCGGGCTGCCCGGCGCCGCCCGCCCGCGCTCCCCGACCCGCCGGCAACCGCAGGCAGCCCGGCGATTGTCGTGCGAAAAGGAGAGGGGCCGGATAAAGTGCGAGAAAGCAACAAACTTTGTTTTCGGGGGGTTGTTTTTTGGGTGCCGTCCTTCTCTTTCTGTGCAACTGCTTCCCCAAGAGCTGCCTCGCTCCCAAGCGCCTCTCACAGGCAAACTCAGCTCCCAGAGCCAGAACAAAATGGAAACAATCACGAAACGCAGCCCTAGTCCTTTTGCAAAGGAGGAAAAAATAAATTGCAAAAAATAACGCCAAAAATATCGCCAGGAACTCCAAACCATGCGGGTGCAGATGCAGGGGGAGGCAGCGGAAAAGTTTGCACTCGAAAACCAAAAAATTGCGTTGCGTTTGGGTCGTTCCTTCGGCGAATTTCTTTCCCTTTTTATTGTTTTTTATGCAATAGGAAAAAAATATGGTCGGTGACCAGAGAAAAGAGACAAGATGGTGAAGCTGAGCAACAACTGTGGGGAGCAGGGGAAGGAAGGCAGGAGAGTTACCCTGGGCTGGCGAGCGGCTCCCCTTTGCGAGCGCTTCCCGGCCCCGATCCGGGGGATGTCGGGCTGAGGAGGCAGCTAAGGGGCTGGGGAGGCCGCTGGGGGGGGTCTGGAGCGGGGGCGAGGGGAGCAGAGGGGGGCAACGCCGGCGCGAAGCGGGGCCGGGGGTGCCGGCGGAGGGAGCCGCTCCGGCTGCGCCGGGAAGGCGGCGCGGCCGAGGGGAACCCGAGGCGCCGCCGCCTCCCGAGCCCCCCAAAAGTTTGTGGGGTGGAGGGAAGGCGCGGCCCCGCCCCCGGCCCCGCCCCCGGCCCGTGTGTACAAACACAAAAGGCACGCCGCGCGCGCCCGGGGATTCCCTGCGCCCGCGGCCCCCGCCCGCGGCTGGGCTCTGGCTGGGCTCTGGCTGGGCTCTCCTCCGTTTGGGGGTCACCCTCTGGACAGCAGGACGAGGGGGGTGATTTTCCACCCCGCTACTCGGCCTTGGTGAGACCGCACATCGAGGGATGCGGCCAGTCCTGGGCCGCTCACTACAGGGAGGACGTGGAGGTGCTGGAGTGTCCAGAGAAAGGCAACGGAGCTGGGGAAGGGTCTGGAGCGTTCGTCTTATGACCAGCTGTTGAGGGAGTTGGGGTGTTTATCCGGGAGAAAAGAAGGCTCGGGAGTGACCTTATTGCTCCCTACAACTCCCTGAAAAGAGGTTGTAGCCAGGTGGGGATGGCCTCCTCTCCCAGGCAACCTGTGACAGGACAAGAGGAAATGGCCTCTAATTCCACCAGGGCAGGTCTAGTTTGGACATTAGGAGGAATTTCTTCACTGAAAGGCTGACTGGACATTGGAACAGGATGCCCTGGGAAGTGGTGGAGTTACTGTCTCCTGGATGTGTTTAAGGAAACAGTGGACATAGAACTTAGTGCCATGGTCTAGTTAGGAAGTGGTGTTCAGACAAAGGCTGGACTCGATGACCTTAGAGATCTTTTCCAACCTAATTGATTCCGTGGCTTTTTTCTTTACACGGAAGCAAAACAAAATTTCTCCCAGTAAGCTGACCCATCAGAGAGCAAGGATCTGCTGTGGGAGGGCCATACTTGGTCTGTAAAATGAGAGCTGAGTGTCAGGAGGGGGCTGCTGGGGGTGCTTCTGTCTCAGAAACACGCTGCAGGCACCATGGTTCACAGGGAAAATCTGCTCTTGGGGAAGGAAGAGGAGCCTCATTTCCTGCAGCAGCGCTGTGCCCCTGTCTGGGGTTTGAGGTGCAGCTATTGCAAAAGCAACTCTAAGTTTAGCACGGGCATCGCCAGCAGACCCAACAGTTGTATCAGCTGCCATGATGTTTAGTGGGAAAATTTGCTCTTTATTTTCTATTAATGTCAGGATCAAAATGCCCTGGGGGAATGTAACCTGCACTCTAAAACAACTGAACAGCCACGAGCAATTGTTGTAAGCACATCTCAGCTCCAGAGTCAGCTCCTCTGCTCACACAACTGGTGCCACCATCTTGTCTGTCATTTTGGCATTAGAAGGAGCCATATTTGATTTGCAAAATCTTTATTACGGATGATGATGTAAGGCAGCTCTGCGTGGAGACATCCAAACTACCTCCAGCAGCAGAAGTGGTTTAGCCATGTGAGCATTCACTTGGGGCTAATCAAACCTGACAAGAAAGAGAGTGTTATCGTGGGCAGAACACCCTGCTAAAATAGATATAGTCTGCATTAGTGCTCAGATAAAAACAAGGGCTGCACTACACAGACATGACCAGACATGCCACACACAAACACACACACACCTCTGACCCTAGAGTGAGTTTATGAGAGGTGGCTGTCAGGAAAGAGAAACCACAAAGGATTTTATTTATGTTTACAGAAGTATTGGTGGATTAATTTATCTATTGATAGCATTTTATGAGAGAACAGCACCTTACTGGACACTCTGAAGTGAACTCTGAGCTGTTCAGTATTATACAATAAGACTATTTGCAAATGTAAACTCTAAAAGTCAGGCACCGAAATTGGCATCAATTCCCCACACAGCACACACATCCCATGAGGAGCAGCTGGAAAAGTTAAAAGAGGGCAGCACCAGTTCCCAGCCGCAAGAAGCTGCACGGAGGTTAATAACCCATAGGTTGTCCCTGTCAGCTTTAGCTCTGCCCGCTCCCGGGGGTGTCCGGCTGTTCCCGACCCTTCTCCCGCAGGAGGAGCTGCTCCTCCGCGCTCCCCGGTTCGGCCCCCGCTGGCAGCCGGGCGTGACCGAGCCCCGAGGTCACCGGCGGGGCCCGGACCCCCCCGCGCCGCGGGTGGCACCGGACGTGCCCCCGCCGCCATTGGCGGGAGCGCCCTGGAATTCCATGACGCCAGGCGGGGCGGGGCGCGCGGCTGTCCCGGCCCCGGCGCTGCCCCCTCCCACGGCGAGCCCGTGTTTTCCTCCGGGAACTCGGCGGCCGAGCGAGCTCTGGGGTCTCCTGGAGGGCCGCAGAGCTGCTCCCGCCCTGCCGCTGGCGGCTCCGGCTGCTTTCAAAGGCGTGAGGAACACCGCAGGCAGGACTGCAGGGTATTGTCTGCCCACTGCCCACAGCGGAACACAGGGAAAGCACTGGGAAGGAAAAACTGTTCCTGTATTATCAGGTTTTCCACCTTCATTTCAGCCTCGCTGATTAATGCTTTTCCAGAGCTATAGGAGCAGGTACGGCCCTTTGAGCTTTACCACAAATGCTATTCGAGTGCCTACAGAACAGCACAGAAAGAGCTGGCCCAACTCTACAAAGACTCCAGACGCTCATCTTTCACTGGCAGCACCGATAAGCCTTTGCTCCTCCTTCCCAAAGGCCTTTATCTCGGCAGACCACAGGCATCTTCCACCCTAAGGCATCCATAAGCGGCCATGAAGAAATCTAACCTAATGAGATTCCACTGGTTTAGCCGGCAATAACACGCCAAGGACAACTGCAGTACTCCATCCTCACCCAGCGCAACCACCGCTGCTGCAAACGTGGCCAGATTGCTACGGGAAAGAAGATTAGGGTGGAAAACAGCTGGTGCAGCTTGGAGCCAGAGAAGACTCAAATGATAATGAATAGAAAAGAGGCACACTCAAATCAAAAGTTGTTTTCAGCACCTTTCACAGAAAGTAGACAGCCCTCATTCAGCAAAAAAGAGGCGGATTTCCACTGCTTGTACTTCTTTGGGCTGTCCAAGTAGCAGATGTTTTCCAAAATAATCTCTTTCACCTTTCCCTTGTTGGGAAACTCTCATCTTGCCTGGCAGACTCTGGGCGGAGGAAGGCAAGCACTTTCCCCATCAGGATGCGTTAATTGCAACTATTATATCAACCTAAAAACACTGTTTCAAATTGTTACTAGAAAAAGAAACAAACCCAAACTAAATGAAACAAAATGAAACATAAAACAATCAAAACTAACACGTTGTTGCTTTGGACCTTTCCAAATAGCTCCTAGCCAGCTTCCAACGCCAGTGTAATGCACTGGACCAGCTGGAGGAAGAGCTACCAGATCAACCCCAGTAACATCACAGACTGCAGGAACATCTACAAACTGCAGCAGCTGCTTCCCTTTGCAACAGCACAGATTACAAGCCAAACAAAACACAGCAGAGCAGATGAAGTTTGCCTTTTTTGAGGTCAGCTGGACCAAAAAGGAAAAAAAAAAGGAGTCAAGAGTATGATCAGTAAGGTTGTTTTCAAGCAGCACTGCAGGTTAATCTTTCAGAATCATTTGAGAAAGGCTTCCCACTACAAAAGACATTCACAGTTTGCCACCAAACTCCAAAGGGTCTCTGATCAAAGAAATATTTCTTCCCTATCCCCCCAAAAGCACAAACTAAACACCCAAATTACTTAGTCTAGATCCAGCTCAAGAGATAAAGGTCCTCTCCTGTCACCCAGGGAAAACTGGGGTTGTTATTATTTTTATCTAAAAGCTACTCTGACATTCTGGTGATGGAAGGAGTATAAAAGACTGCCTTTACTTATCTACAGCCTTCACCTGACTCCTACTTTCTTTCACCTCCTCCCAGACCCAATTCTCTATTCCTGTTCTCAATCTCCCTTCTTTAATTTGTTGAAGCTCCAATTAACCTTTGCACTCCAGATCTGCAAGTTCTCACCTATTCCCTGCCCAGCTTCCAGCCTGGTGGCCATTTCCTTGTTCTGTATTCCCAACACACCTCTTTGACTCAATGTATTTGCTCAGACAGTTGCATTTTTCTCTTCTTTCTCTTTGTTTTTTTTTTTCTATGTCTTTCATCCTCTTGATTCTGATGCCAAAGAGTTCCCACCTTCCCCTAGTTTTTCAGCCAGCCCCAGTCCCATACCTGCTGTGTTCCCTTCTGCAGCTCCCAGGCTGGACAGCCTTTCCTAGCCAATTTTAATCCCATCCTTAAAAAACACTGGACTGTGTTTCTTCATCCTCACTCCAGTCCTGGCAGGTGTGCTACCCAGTTTGTGGTTATGGCTGCTATGCACTTACAATTTCTCCTGGAAATTAAAGTTGTCAGTACAAAATGCTCACAAGCTTTAAAACTATCTTCCTCTTAACGTGCATTTTGACAGAATTAAAATATTTGCAGCCTTAACTTAGCATTAACAGTACACTTGGTGCAGATTTAAACATATTCCTAAATAATCATCTACATAAAAGACAAAAATACGTATTTGCTGTTTTTTTCCTGGGAAGTTACTAGGGGTGGCAATCATTGGCACCTGTAAAGGAAAGGAAAAGTCACCTAAAAACCTCAAAATGAGTTACAATAATCTTGCCTCTGTGTAAATAGCTTTCTATTAGGATTTGTTTTGAAGGTTTCTATGTCAGGGGTTTGTAGAAGTTGCAGAACAGTAACAGCACAGTAACAGCAGCCATTGTACTGCAGAACTGTTTGATATGCTGGGCTGCCCATCACACAGGACACCTTCCTGTCCTTTGGAATATCTATATTCTCTGTCAATACAGACACCAAAAGTACCCTGGCCAGAACCAGCAGCTGTGTGGTACACCTATCTTTAGAGATTGGCACCTACTGCAAACACAGATAAGAAGTTGTTGTGTAGTAGCAGTAGTAGTAGACACAGCATTTTTCTTACTTTTATGGTGTCTTTTAATAGTGTCTTTTGCCTTTTGCAGTTCTCTGAAATGCTTCACATACATCAGACATTATGGTCCCACTGTTCAAAGAAAACTCTTCCACAAGTGTTTACTTTTAAGCAGCTCTCAAGCTCCATGGGTTTCTGGGAAGGATTCATAGTTTTTAATTTATGCCTGTAAAAAAAGTGGACCCCTGAAAACTGAGACCGAAGGAAAGTCTCCCTGTTTAAATAACAATAGAATGTACATGTGCCACACAAAAAAAAAAAAAAAAAAAAAAAAATTGGAATTCCTGTGTTCTTCAGGAAAGCTTAAAAGAGACAGCTACTTTAAAATGCAAAATCATCAGTCCTGACATCCAAAGTCCAAAGGTACTTCTTTTCACACTTTGAGCATCACATATGGCATGGGGATTCAGGACAACCTGCTCTGGAGACAAAGTGCATTTTTCTAATGTCTCATAACCCAAAAGCAGTAAATCTGGGGTTTTTTTCCAAACCTTTTTTTGGTAATTAACACTGTTTCAATGGAAAAATTTTTCCAAAAGGTATTTCAAGGACAAAAATTCTAAAAGAATGAAAATAAGCCTACAATAGTTCAGAGAATAAGATTCAAGACTTCTGGATTTTGCTTCTCTTTTTAGATTACCACTCATTTTAGGAGGCTTGGTGAGTTTGACTTGTAGGATCCTCTCCTATAAAGACTTACCAAGCTCCTAGTTTCACTGAGTATATGCCTGCTTTTATATAGGGACTCCTGGCTCTAATTCCTTATGTATCATCCAGGATTTTCTTATTATAATCTCATTTGTATTATTATTAACACACATGCACTGCTGGAACTCATCTCTCATCCTTCTAATGAGGTCCCACAGAACATGAAAGAGTAAGTAACATTACCATAGAATAGTGCTAATTCTTTCTTTTCTGTGGTCTAGTGAGTTTCTACTGGTGGAAAGAGTCATAAAAATCCTGTATGAGCACCCTATAATGACATCCTGAGAATCCATTCCTATTCCAATCTAGTTTGCTTATTTGTTTGTTCATAATAGCCTTTTAGATATGCTTAATATTTTAGTATACTTTCTAATAGAAAGTAAAAAACCTCCATTACCTTTTGAAGACTGGAAGTTAAAAATATCTTTAATTGCCTGATCCAGAGCTAAGAACAGTTCCAGGTACATACAATGTGTTGTAGCTGCAACCACAGTCTTCATTTCTTCTTATCAGCTTAGAAGGACTGGCATGCAACAGTTCAGTATCTTAAGGTGGAAACAGGACTTGCAATATCATGCCAAAAAAAGCTGTATTCCTATTACACTGGCACTATAAAAATCCTAAACAGAACCCCCTTGTCAGTAGAACTGCAGATTCTTATTGACTTCTCTAAGCTTATGCCCAATCTTCTTCCATTTCTCAGGAAAGTATTGTGCTTTATTCTTGGATACTGCCAGTTTGGAGTGTACTGAGGGGTTAACTGAAACAGAAACCAAGTCCTAGCACCCGACAGGGAACAGGGCACAACAGATAATTGTCATGTTGTTGTACAGCCCTGCCAAAGCCTGGAAATTGGATGGTATGACAATGAGTATCTGTGATTTTTTAGATGAAGCATGATCAAACATGATAACGTATTTCAGAGATATGATGTGAAATTTAATTATAGAAATATGTTAAAGGCATTGGGTGAAAAGACTGGTGGACAAGTAAAAAGAAAAGGGAGTTTTTCCTCTGTAATGATAATGCAAGAATCTGAAATTTACTGTAGCTGCCTGAGTTAGTTTGCATTGACAGACACATTTCAAGTGGGTTTTTGCAGAATTTTCTGCAGAACAGGGAAGAACAATTGTTCTGGGGAATATTTCTTCCCAACATCACAGCATAATAAAATTATTTAACTGATTTTAGCTCTCCTGGCTCTTCACACATGACTAAGTTATGATAACAACCTTTGCTGTCTTTTGAAGCATTGTATTGTACTGTGGAAGGAATTGGGTAGCCCATGGTTTTCTAACAGAAACTACTGCAAAATCTTTTATTTCCAGTACTTCTGTGTTATGAGTTCATTAAGAGTGCCAAGGAGAAACAACCAAGACAAGCCCTAATTGGTTCCCAAATAAGATCCCTACTACAAGTACACTGATTTCCTAGGAGCTCCTGTTGTAGGAGAATTCCAGCAGGATGATTTGCCCCAAGGCTCACACCTGCTGGAAAACAAACCCCTGCAGGCTTGCATTAGGGAGGGGAAAAGAAGGCTCACTCTTTCCCACCACCCATTAGGCTTCCATTGGCTCCATTCTGCAGCACTGCTCTTGTAAAGGATGCCTTTTCACACACTGATGCAGGCTGCAGCCCCTGCTGACACTGCCTGGAAAGGCTCTGAGAGCTCCTATACTTGACAGAACTAAAAGATAATATTATTTATTTCATTTCTTTGCTCAGTAGGATAATCTCATGAGATATGAATCTCTTCTTCATGAGGGCCCTGGGGATAGCAGGCAGAATGAAACTCAGCTACTCTTCAGTACAATGCAAACAGCACAGACCAAAGTACTCAGGCTCCAACAGTAAACAGTAGATCAAAATACCAGCTATGACACCCTACATCTTAATTTATTTGGAACAATATTCTGTAGGCTGGTTGCTTTCAAAATAAATCTGCTTGTTCCTTGTAAAAACATAAGACTGTCTTGAAATGGCATGGATGCTTCATAAGCCTCACTTGTGATGCTTCCTCAAGCCTCAGCTGAGGAAGGGTCTCAAAATTGAAAATACTGTTCTGAGGTCTGGCTCTAAGACAGCTGAGAAGTGTTCTGACATGTCCCATCTTTCTTAGCAAGTATTCCCAAATCTCAAAACCCACTTCTGGAGAAAGTGGTCTCCTGAGAGCAGAAAAGGGAGAGGGAAGATGGAGTAGCAGACATTATATTTTAAAGCATCAGCAAAGAACATGAAGTTATTTTCAGTCTTATGAGACTACTGAGCTTTGGGGGTTTTTAAAGAAATGAAAGCTTCCTATTTTCCCAACATTCTTTGTAAGTTACACACTCTGTAGACTCTACTTTTCTGTGCCATATTTTTAGGTTATTTTTCTTCATTTCTCCTCCTCTTCTTCTCAAATTCACATCTCACAAGGCATCACGGTATGAAAACTGCAATTGCTATTGAGAATAGCACTTTATAGTAGCACTTCTCATTAGTTTCCTAATGCTCAGAAACTTCTGCAACACAGTTCATGCACAAGCCTACTGAAGAACAATTTTCCCTGACTACTCAATGTTCAATATCCACAATTCCAGCTGAGAATAACAGGATTCACAAATATTCACTTCTGAAAATGAGACCTAGTGTGCCTCTGACTACAAACCCAGGCGTGGGCACCCTAACTAGAGGCTATTTTTTAAAAACTCCTTTAAAGTGCCCATAGGGCTGCTTTCACATCACAAGGAAGAAAGTGCCAGAGCCAGAATTAGAAGTTCCTGTCTCCCAAACACGCTCTGAGCACACATCTCCTGTGTCAGAGGAGGGGGCCGGAAGCGAGGGCACACAGGAACCGTGTGGCAATAGGTGGTTCCTTCTGATCAAACAGTGCCTGTCAAGCCTCGCTCGCTCTGTGAGGGCCACAAAGCTGCTTTCATGGGGCCCAGCTGCCTTAAAGAGTCCAGGGATCATTGGTGGTGAGAAGGATTTGTCAGGCAGCACCAGTTCATCATATATGACTTGTATGTCTTAGTCAGTTGCTGACAAAATTCCCTCTTAAGTTTTACAGTGAGACTGGGGAGTTTTACCAAAACTCAGACAGGTGATAACACAAAAATCTCATCTTTTGTTTTTGAAATCTAAAGAAAGTGTCAGACAGTAGTATTTGCAGGCACAAGCTTGATCCTCTAACATCTCCAAACTCATCAAAACAAGCAAGCAACAGAAGGTAAATGAGAATGCACAAATTCAGCATGTGCTAACATTGCATGATTCTGGCAAATCATACGTTCTGTGGGGATTCACTATAACTTCTGCATGTTAAGTCTTGGCACTACAGCTTACAGTGCACAAGTGATGTTAAAATACAAGCCTGGGCAACTAAAGTGGAGAACATCAATTGGATTAAACATGAACCACTGGGCACAGATCTCAGGACAGAGAAAGAGAAGCAGCACCACTTGAAACCTCAACAGAGAACCACAGGAAAGGCTGCCAGTCTGTTTCCCCTGGGCTACAAGGCTTCCAGGCACAGTTTCCATGTTGGCACCGTGTCCTACATTCAGCAGAGGGGCTGTGCTTATGCAGGATAAACCCCCACTGTGAGAGGGAGTCATTTATCAGATGCTACTGAATTTGACATTACATGCTTCATTCCATCTGGAGGTTATGTCCTTTGGCCTAGCCCTGACCAATATGCCCCAGCCCAATGGACAGCAAGCATTCCTGGGAGTCCCTGTCACTTCCCCCTGCTAAAAGCACACAGCACCCTTCTCCCGTGGTGCACTGAAGGACAAGCTGGCTGCCTGGCAGCCCTGAATTTCGGGATGTGGCTCAGAGGGCCTGGGAGATTGCTCCTGCCACATCTGCAATATTTAAGGTTCTTGGTTCTGAGAAGCACAAGGTCACCTGTAGAACCTTTACAGGCAAAGGGCCACCTGCACAAACCAGGAGTGAGCACACATAGGAGCCATGCCCTGGTCTGCACATGTGGGGAGAGACAACTGGCACGAAGGCTTCTCCTGACAAACTGTTCCTGTAACTTCCTGATACAAAAGAACATGAGGGAGGGAAAAAAAAAACACTACAAAACAACCATCATCAACAAGATTTTCCAGCTGTGACTTTCACACACTGGCAAGAACTTCTTCATAGCCCTGCTTTGAGAAACAACCAATCTGGCATATTCTGACACCAACATCACTTCCAGGCCAGAGCCCAAATCAGACAGGAACATGAAGGAGCAAAGGCACAGCTGTATCATCATCATGTTTCTAATATTGAAATATAACCATGTGAGGACATGATTTTTCCAGGCCTCACATACATATGACTTAAGAAAGATCCTCAAGGGGCATAGTGAGCTGTATTACAAATTCCTCATAGATGACACAGAATTACCTCTGTTTTGGAAAGGATTAGAAGAAACACTGGAGGGGAATCCAACCAGTGGTATTCCCTGAACATCACACTAACAATTTAATTTCAATTGCATGGGTGCAAAAAGATATTTAGTAAACAAAATGGCAAATTATTCCAATATCAGATCAACAAGAAGCTACACATATCTGTAATCTTATAATGTCAGTATTCTCCAACTCAAACTTGTGGTATAGAACAACAACAAAAAACCCCACACATTTTCCCTAAATCAATATTTGTATGTTTTTTTTTTTTTTCTAAGAGAAACAAATACAAATCTGAATGTGTTATTATTAATTTGTAGGTCCTCAGCAAGCTGGCAGAACATTCTCTACACAAGAAGATAAATATTACTCCTACAAGAATGTTGTTTAAGTGGGGCTTGTATGATCCAGTGAAAAGGCAGCCATGTCAAACTCGGCACCCAAAGAATGAGGCCTCTCTCCACTACAGACTGGATCCTTAACTTGGGGCATCTCTCCCTCAAGCCAGAGGACCTTTGAGAATTTACACTAGCTGAGGATCTGACTCATAACACTTGATCAAAGGTCAAATTATCAGTGCCACCCTCTGCTTTAAACAGGATTTATGAACATCACCATGCCACAGACTGCCGAGCAGCTGATATCTCTGCTGAACATAACCCAAAATGAGGGCTTACCCACTCTGCTTGAAATTTCTGTCTTTTTAGAGCACACCTGTCCTGTGTGCTCTCCCTTTTGTTGCTGTCCTCTTTTCCTCTTCCTGTTTCTTTGTAGTCTCTTCAGGTAAACCGAAAGCAGGCAGACGTGGGTGGGGCAGTATAATTTGGGAGCTCCTCCCAATTACTGGAAATGCAACTTCAGTTCTAGCAAGGAACATTTCCAAATCAATTTTCATCTCAGCTGAAAAACAAATGAGGATACCTGATCTTTTTTTTTTCCCCCTTCAGCTGATCATTTCAAGAAGAGTGTAACTTTGGTCTAATTATTGCAGACAGTGTCATGATGGGATGGAAAGCACACATTGCAAAGCCATACAATGTTCAGTCTCTCTCTCCTGTTTCTTAAAAACTTTAAAGTATAGGGGTCTGACAGAAAATAGAGATGTACCTTGCATATAATATATACATTTAACACCTTATGCTCACTCTTAGCTTTGGATTTTTATGAAGTTGTCAAACACATAGGTGATAATTAAGAAACGAGAATCCAGTCCCTACACAGAGATTTAGTAATTAAGCAGTGTCTCTGCAGTGTGTCTGCGAGCTGTAATTAAAAGCTTCATCAGAGGGAGAGCAAAAGTAAAGAGGCAGAGGCCTGGTTTTTGGTATTGTTTTCCTATAAAATATACTGTTCACTATAAGTGACCCATCCAGCACTCTCCACCTGTATTTGGTTAAAATTAACCAAAACAGACCAAACCTAGGCATTCAGACTAGCAAAGCAGAGAAAACCCAAGGTTAAGGAATTCTTAGAACCTGAAGTGTTACCTTCTACAATGTTACCTGGGTGCCTAATTAATGAATTCATTTCAAGCTATTGCTGCCAAATTTCAAATTGCTATTAAGAACACTAACAAGGCTGACTGTGCTGATGATATTTATGGCCAAACAAAGAGGGACCTTGGTTTCTCAGGTTCTTCACATGTGCAGGTGCAGAGTAGTGCATGTTCCTCCCATGAAAAAACTGAAGTTTAAATATCCCTGCATAGGATGGAGACAATGGTGTTAAGCACAATGTGAGGGTAAAACTGGGTTTATAGTTACCTTAAAATCTTGATTATCTCTAAGTATCTGCACTAGTAACAACTATGGGCTGTAAGAATAAAAAAATCCAGCCACTCACCCCAGACTTGTTCAGAGATTGAAATCCAGGCATTCCCTGTGAGACAATAAGAATATTAAACAGTATCTATTGCATTCATACAATGAACATTTCTATTTCTGCCTCACCTGCTCCCATCCCAGTGTCAAGTATCTTAACTCCCTGTCTCTCCCCATTGCGTAGACGACACAGAAATTGAAGCAACTGACTATTGACATTTGGCAGGAAACTGCTCTTGCAAGTATCAGCTTAGATTCATTACAGTTAGTTACATTTTTGTCAAACAGTATCATGCTCTCTGAAGAAAAAAGTGTTCCCTCATGTTATACAGCCTCTTAGTTATTGTCCTAAGAACACACACACACACAGGTTTCTTTTCATCCCTTATCCTCCATATAAAAATAATATGAAAGCATTCAACAGATTTAATTGCAAATGCATTATGTGGAATTTACCCTTTGGGATATCATTAAAATGTAAAACAAAATACATCCAGATGATCCAGTTCCATATATTTATGATAGTACATGACTGACTTCCTAGTAGACAAACCCCCCCCTACTCTTAAAGGACATGTTATCAAATTTTGGAAGTGACAAAATTCACCTTTGTTAATATCTTTGCACACTTAGAATACACTAAAAGGAACATACACTTCTGTTTCACGCTTTTAGTGAAGCCTTCCATCCTTTCTCTGTGTCTAGGAGCATTTTTAGAAGTGAAAACCACTGAATTCTTATCAGAACAACTCTTGACCCATCCTTGCTAGTCTGGGCCCCTAGTGAACAATTGGTTTCGTGTTCTTCACTCCCACAAGCATCTTTCAAGTGCAGATTAGAAGACAAGGGCCAGCAAGTACCTTGCTGTGATCCTGGTCTTGACAAACCATTAAAGAACACTGGAAAGCATTGATAGCACCATTAAAATGGAACACACTGGAGGAAACAATGAGGGTGAATGAATGAACAAGTGAATGAATTGCAGTGTTATGACAGTAACACGTCTGATGGTTCCAGACAGACTGAAAAATCTGTGTTCCGTGTCAAATCAAGGAATAGATTTGAAGCAGATCACAGCCTGGTCTCCCACACTGCATCCTGCAGGCCACAGAACCCCACCCACTATCTCCACCACATACGGATATCAGGATGAAATACAAAAAGGATGGGTGGTCTCATCTCCTAAATTATGTCAAGATAGAAGAAAGTTTTAAATTCTAGACTTGATCCTTTGACTGATTTGATCAGGTAGAATAACCAGTTTGCCTGAGTGTCACCACTGAAATAGTCAGAGTACTTACTTATCCCACTAGGATACTGTCAGGTTTAATTAATTATGTCTGTGAAATCCTTTCTAAATGAAAAGTGGCAAGCATGATTTATTAACTAAGTCCAAAGCACCACTGCAGAATCAGAGAGTGTTCATTGTTTTACCAAGAGAATAACACTTCTCATAAAATACATTTCAAATGGGAAATTATAATAACAGCCCTTTTGACTTTTCTGTGAGGAGCAAGGCAATAGACTTTTGATGAGTTCTAGGAATAGAAGCATAATGAAGAACAAGAGACACAGGAACACTCGCCCACTGACATGAACCAGCTGAATGGTGCTGCATAAATCCTGAGAGCAGGGTCTGCTGTAGGGCTGAGCTGAGACAAAGCCACTCCTCTGCTTGTTAAATGCTGCTTGCTTGTAGTCTGACTGTGTGCAAGGATCTGGGCAAGTCACAGACACAATCACCCAACCACAGCCCCAGCACTGGACACAGGATGGATTAGAAGCCCAAAACCACCTGTAAGGTGGTGATGCAGGAGCTGATCTGTGCCAGCAGCACCCCACTGCTGTCAGCTCTCCTGCTCTCAGGGTCTCACAGCTCTAACCTGCAGGCAGAATCCAGCTGCCACAGTTAGGAATGATGGGTTGCTGTCATGGATGGACATCTCTCAGGATGCAGTGGGGCCTCTTTTTAGGTCCACTTTTCACCGAGGTGATACAACATCCCAGAGATAAAAGAGTAGACTGAAACACTCAGAAAAGACACGGCTCAAACAACCTGGGGATTACACTGATTCAGAACACCCACAGGGCAGTTCTGTGGCCCAGCTCTTTCCTGGACAACTCCACCTATTTGGCCTGTTCTGGCAAGTTCCACACCCTCCATGTCAAGAACAGGAGTTTCAGAGGAGGAAATGATTCATGGCCTCAGAATGGAAGTGAAATCCTGCAGATCAGAAGAAAATTCATCTGCATAAGTATACATGCATACCTCACGTTCACCAATTACACTTCAATCAGATACCACAAATGAATAAAAATACGCCAAATCTGGTGGAATTTAACATCAGGTGGCATGCCACAGATATGGCATGAAACAAGCACTACCACACGACTTCAAATACAGTGTCAACAGAATTTGGGCCTGATCCAGCAAAAAATAACCATAGCTTTTGCAGCCTACAGACACATAGGGTTTGAATGGCTCCACTGTGTCAACATGACACATAATTCAGAAATATCAACCTGTTGTAGCAAATAGAGACAGTAAGGGATTGTCTGGACTGGGTCAGAATCCTTTACAAAAATATTTTAGCTAAAATTACAGTGTAAGAAATGGTGGGTGATGTTTGATTTGTGAGTTGGCCAAGACAAACCCATCGAGAGATCCCCTTAATTAAGTTATTACTCATTTGTTTACATTTTGAAGTCTCCACTTCAAGTCATCTCTCAGCCTCTTTGTTTCCCAGCTTCCTCCTTCTTTATCACATCAGCTTAAGACAGCCAGGCATGAGAACCACTTACCCATGCTGGCACAGGCCTGGCCAGGCAGCACGGCTCTTCAGCAGGCTCAAAGGGTGGGACAGCCACACCACCAAACTTTCGGGAACAGCCAAGCAGCTCAGACACAACCCCCACCTTCCTAAAGCAGCACCATGCTTGAGAGCTGGATTCAGCTGCAGGCTCCAGCACAGGAGCCTATCTCACCTGCTAACAGGGATTTTCAGGGTCCCAGGTGCCACCCTGGCAGGGAAGCTCCCACCTCGGCTGGGGACACACCTGCAGTAGGCAGATGACACCGTGAGCAATAGTCCTTGCCCATGGTGCTGTTAAACAAAAAGGCACTGCAGGAAACATTGCTGTGTGGAGATAAAGTGACAGGTGTACCACACTGCAGGTCTCAGGGCAGTCCAACCACATCCTTGCTAGTGTTTGAAACAACTCCCACCACAGACATCTGGGAGCAGCCTGCCTTCAAATATCCTCTTTGTGGATGGTTATACTGAAGATGAAGACGTGGAGGAGATCTGAAACCACCAAAGAGTACAATGGTTGCACTGGATCACCATCATACCTCTGTACACATCCTTTCCTGAACAGGTAGAGGTGGGATTTTTTTTTTTTCCTAATTAATTCTTCAGTCTTCTGCTTACAGGTAGTTACCACATGTCATGAACAGCTAGCTGATTGTGGACTCCTGCTCCAGATCAACTTTCATTCTAATTTAAACACGTTACATGTGACCACGTAATTGAATCATAGAAAGGCTTAAGTTGGAAGGGATCTTAAAGATCATCTTGTTCCAAGCCCCTGCCATGGGCAGGGATGTCACCCACTGGCCCAGGTTGCTCCGCGGGCGCGGCCGCTGCCGCTGCCCCCCGGGGGCGGCTCCGTGCTCTGCCTCCGCCGCGACCGCGCCCGGGAGCTGGTGAGTGCCGGGGGAGCCGGTGTGGGGCCCGCCGGCCTCGGGAGGCGCTGCGCTTCCGGTGTCGGCGGCGCCGCGCAGGCCGCCCGCGGCCTCTGCCCGCCGGGAGGCCGCGATGCCCAGCCGGACGCACCTTGCTTTCGCTTAGCTGAGCAGCAGGGTTTGCTGTAAGAGAGCCCTGTAGCCTCTTATCTACGTTCCTTCCTAACATCTAATCTAAATCTCTGCTCTGTTAGTTTAAAATCCCTGTTGCCCTCTCACTATCTGTCCCTGCCTCTTTTCTATAAGCCTCTTTTAAGTGTTGGAAGGCTGCAACAAGGCCTCCCCAGAGCCTGCTCTTCTGCAGGCTGAACCACCCCAGCTGTCTCAGCCTGTCCTCATGGCTGAGGTGCTCCAGCTCCACCGAGCCCTCCTCTGGATCTGCTCCGACAGGCTGCCTTTCTTGTGCTGAGGAAGAGCCGGGCACAGCCCTCCAGGTGGGATGTCATGAGGGGAAAGGGGGTGAAACACCTCCCTTGACCTGCCAGCTGTCATTCTTCGGATGCAGCCCCGGACGTGTTTGGGTTTCTGGACTGGAAGTACACACTGCTGGCTCCTGTCCAGATTTTCACCACAAGAATCCCCAATCCTCTGCAGGGCAGCTCCCAAAGAATTTATCCCCCAGTCTGTCCCCACGTCTGGGATCACCCCGACCCAGGCGCATCGCCCTCAGACACCAGAGTTCGGGGCCAGTTCCCACCCCTACGCAAAACCGCGTGTGGGAGTAAACAAGGCGAAGGATCCGCAGGGACGGATTCCACCGCGCTGCAATTCCTCGCGTGAAATTCGCACCCTGTTTGGCCGGAGAACGCGGGGCTGCCCGTGTCCGCGGCATTTTTAGGTCCCATAGGACCCACAGGTCCCGTTTCCCACACTGGCGGTGCCACCGCGGCTCCCCCGGCCCTGAGGGGGCGCGAGCGCTCCCGTCCCGCTCTGCCGCCGCCAGCGGGAGCCACGGCGCGCGCTCCCCGCGGCTCCGCCCCTGACGGGCTCTGGAAAGGCTGCACAACCCGGCGGGCCGCACGAGTTCCGGGAACTGGAACGGCGAGGCTCCTTGGATTCGCCTTGAGCCGTTTACACAAGGAACAGCGAACTATAAAATGCCATGAAAACGGGCCGAGAGCCGCCAGGGCGGAGGGGGCGGGGCCTCCACCGGCAGCCCCGCCCCTTTCCGCGTCACGTGACGAGCGGGCCGCAGCGATGGCGGCGCCGGGGCCGGACGCGCTGTGGGTGCGGGACCCCCTGTAGCCTCTTATCTACGTTATATATATATATGTGTGTGTGTTTATATGTTCATACACATTGTGGTGGGTTGATCCTGACAGGACTCCAGGCGCACCCCAAAGCTGCTCTCTCCTTCCTCTCCTCAGCTGGACAGGGGAGAGAAAATGTAACAAAAGGGGTCAAAGGTCGAGATAAGGATGGGGAGATTTCTCAGCAGTCACGGGCAAAACAGAGTTGACTTGGGGAAATGAATTTAATTTATTACCAGTCGAAATCAGGGTAGGGTTATGAGAGGTAAAAGAAATCCTAAAAACACCTTCCCTCCTCCCCTCTTCCCCTTTCCCAGGCTCTTATCTCCTTCCCACTAGTGGCACCGGAGGACAGGGAATGAAGGTTATGGTCAGATCATCACAGGTTGTTTCTGAATTTTTCCCCATAGTATGGTTTTTCCCTGTTCATGTTTGCAAGCTGATTTAGACTGTATTCAGTCCTTTGGTAACCAGGAATTAAAGCAAGCACCACTAGAGAATGCTTTTCAGATTGTCTGATTTTTTTTTCCCCTCCTCTGGAAGGAAGAAAACACGACTGCTGAATTATTTTCTTTGTCAGAATGTTTCATGTTTTCTGGCTCAATGATCTGACTGAATTTTGCTGCATTTTTAGAACATCCCAGAAGAAAGCTTGTATGTGAAGTGTAATGGGCGACTGGTCAGCGATGAAGATGAGTTGCAGAGTGGAGTTGTTTATAGCCTGGAGCCAAGACTCTGTGCTGGAAAAGGAGGTTTGTTGTTTATTCTGCCTCTTAGTGATTAGATTCTTAGGTTAAAAAACTGCTGCTGTGCCGTAGTCTGTACTGATAGCAGGAGTCTCAGATGCTGGCAGATCTCTTGTTGTGTGTATCACTGGTACAAAGTCTCTGAGCTAAAACCGAGGTGTTTGGGCAAAGCTGAGGATTGACCAGGGAAGTCCAGATCTTCCTCACATCCCTTTTCAGCTTATCTCTGTTAGTTGAAGTCTGTAGCATGCACCAAAGTGACTTCAGAGTTGAAATTGTGTTGAAAAGGACCTGTGATATAGGAGTCTCCTCGAGCCAGGTCTCTCTCCTAAGCTCCTGGAGATCTATGTCATACTCAAGATAGCTCAGCTACCTTAGAAAGCGTAAAATCAGCAGGATGGCTTCTGTGGTAGTGTTGGAAACAAAAAGGTTTTAATAAAAGGCAAAATAACAGAACTCTTTACAGAGAGAAACTGAGCCAGGTGCAGGAGATCCTTGCCCCTGGTAAAACACCTCACAAAAGCAATTAGTTCCTTTGTTCTCTTCTTTTTCTAGTAAATTGCCCAGGTGGGACTTTTTGGCTCCTGTCCAATTGGCTATCCTTAACTTTGAGGTCAAGTTCCCCAGGTCCTATGAGGTGTCTTTTTACCTAATTTAAAAAAGAAATTTCTGGGCTTAATTCTTTTTAAAGGGGACAAAGGATAGTTTTGACACTCTGTCAACAGGGGGCTCATTTCTATAGACCTGTCATCTTAGACTGCCAGGTTTCATTCAGTGGTCACTTAAGGCAAATATTTCAGGTACAAGTAGTCTGTGATTTGAGTGTGTTATGTGACCTAATTGACTTTATCTTCTCTTATTTTAAAAATATACGTATAAATGCCAAGATCTCAGTAGCCAAAGAACTAAAGAATTCAACTTGAGCTGGATCCCTTACATTGACAAGATGTTTCTGTGTAGCTAATTCCTGTTTGCTTTGTTCCTCTGGAAGGGTTTGGGTCGATGCTGCGAGCCCTGGGTGCTCAGATTGAGAAGACAACAAACAGAGAGGCTTGTCGAGATCTCAGCGGAAGGAGACTGCGGGACGTCAATCACGAGAAAGCGTAAGGCGTTTTCTCAGAAGCTGAAATCACAAAATAACCTGATCCTGTAGCCCTCTGTTAACAAAAGAGGTCAAGGGGCTGCCTCTCGTAGCAATGAAATGGTTTGAGTACTAAAAAGAGCAAAAGTGAAGTATTAAGTGCAGATGGACCAGGAGCCAACAGGGCTTTCCTGAGTGTAATTCTATTATTGCAAAAATAGATGTGATTTTACTGCAGCCTGAGTCTGAGAGGCTTTTCCGCCCCTCTTGGTGCAGAATTCACAATTCCTTGTGTGGAATTCTCACAGTTCTCTCTGAAGCTGCGAGACCGCAGTCCTGGGGATGTGTGAACTTAACTGCTGTTTCTGGCTTTCAGAATAAGCCCTGTTCTCCTCTCTGCAGCCGCGTCTCTGTCTCCTCAGTCACTCCGCTGCGTGCTGCTGTCTTTTCCCTTTGCCTCCCAGCCCAGCAGGGGTGGGAGCGTCCTGTAGTGCAGAGCAGGGAGCTGCTGTTCCCGCTGTGAGCGCTGATGAGGGCCTTGTGTCGCCGCAGGATGGCGGAGTGGGTGAAGAAGCAGGCGGAGCGGGAGGCGGAGAAGGAGCAGCGGCGGCTGGAGAGGCTGCAGCGGAAGCTGGCGGAGCCGCGGCACACCTTCACCGACCCCGAGTACGAGCGGCAGTACCGCGAGATGGCCGAGCGCCAGGAGGAGTCCCTGCGCATCGGTACGGCTTCCTCTAGCCTCACTCCAGCAGGAAAATCTAAAAAATAATTGGGTTCTTAACAGTTTTTTACAGTTAAATGCAATCTTCAATTTCAGCGAAATTGACTTGATTTTTTTTCCTCTTTGTCTGCCGTGTCTGTTAAATTCCACTGGGCTACATGACACAATACAAATGCTTCATCTTGCTTAGCTAGGTCGCCTCCTAATAAGATCCAGGCTCTGTGAGGGTGTTGTTGCTAGTTGAGCTGTAAGAGTTACACAGTGAAACTATAAAGGGGTTGTACATAAAAACTAGATATTGAATCCAACTGCCAAATACCTTGTTTCACTTCCTGGTCTTTGTAGTCACTTTGTTTATCCCTACATTGTTGTCAGCTAGATAGTGAAACTTGAGGCTGAATGAGATGAAGAACCTAATAGTTCAGTTCAGGAATCCAATTTTAATTGTCTCTTAGTAAATCCATGTAGGAAAGCTTTTGCTGCTATTCAGTTTATGTTCAAGCTTTGAGTCTGTATCACCAATAGTGATTATTTCCATTAGTGTTTTAAATTGCATCTGAAGTGAAAGTAAAGTAGAATTTACAACAGACATTAATTGTGTCCTGATGAAGTTCACTTTCAAATTTGTTTTGAAGGCTTGCAGGTTATTGCCAGCAAAGCAGTGTCATCAGAAAGTGGAAAGAGTCGGAAGCGACCAGGAGAGCCTGGAAAGAGCGAAACAAAATCTGAAAAAAGAAATTGTCCTTGGTAAGAGTTATACCTTGTTTTTATACTCCAGCCTTAAGCCTTAGAAGGGATATAAAGTTAGATACATACGAGTAAGCAGAGTCTAGTCTGAGATGTAGACTGAAATAGAAATGAGAAAACTGAACTGATTAAATCAAAGAACTGAAAGTGAACATTTCTGCATTCCTATAATTCTGTCCCAGATGGAGCAGACAAACTTCATTTGCAAAAAAAGGCACTTTTTTCCCCCTACCCCTTCTAAATGATTATATTCTACTACTTCCTATTATCCTTTTCTTCATAAATTAATTATAATTTACAATGAACTTTAAAAATATTAGTTTTCTCCCCTGGCATCTTTCATCTAATGTAACATGGAAAAGAAGTCAAAGATTCCAGTCATTTCTGTATTGGGAATGCTGTAATACCTGTTTTGGGCATTTGTAGCTCCTTTTCAGTGTTGATAGCTCTTCCACTAACTAAACTAACCTAAATAGCTATTAGAGTAGCTCCTTATATCTCTCTGAAGAGGGTTTTAGAAAGAGAAATGTAGCAATTTAAAAAAAAATATTTAAAAGAAAAAAGTTAAGATAGATGCGTGTTAATTTGTAACATGTTCCCTGTGCCAGGCCAGGATTGGATGAGGCCACAGGCTCAGGCTGTGAGGATGACAATAAGGATGACTCCCCTTGTACATCTGACAGAAGTTGTCCATCAGGCAGCAGTGCTAATGGAAGTGTTGGAAATCCAGATGAGTGTTCAAGCAGCTCTGTGGCTTCAGCAGAGGACAGTTCACCTGCCAGTGCAAGTGAGAAACCACTGGAGCAGCCAGAAGCTCCTGGAAAAGATCTGCAAGGAGAGGTGTGCACAAGTGGGCAGGCTGAAATTCTCTCTGAAGAAAACAGTAAAATGACAGAGGCCCCAAAGGAAGACACCCAAGGAAAGAATGGAGTGACTCAAGCTCAGAAAGAAGAGCAGGAAAATGTTCCTGCTAAGGCACAGGACACAAACCAGGCACAGAGCACAGTAAGTATGAAGCAGGACAAAATGTGGTGTGTCTTCAGCTGCTTTTAGAGCTGAAGAAGCAAACAAGCTCCAGCAGTGTAGCTTTTCCCACTGGACTGATGAAAGCCCAACTGATACTTGGCAGCAAAAGGTGCCAATACTTCTGCTTTATGGGTTCTTGCCTAATATTGCTGTTAAAGATTTGTCGGGATAATGAATCTGGGTTTGCTCTAGCAATAATAAAAAAAGAGTGTAGCTCTTTTTTTCAGGCTGGGGAGTTACTGGGATTTTGCTGCCTTTTTTCACCTTGGGTGTAAAGTCTGCCACTGGCAACTGAACTCTGATGTGTGAAAGTTCATTACAGTTCAACAGGGAAAAGACCAGGGATGTAATCTGATCAATTAGAACTTTGTCATCTACTGTACTATTAGAGCTAGCAAGTTTTAAACAGGATGTTTACCATTCTTCACTGTTTACCTTTTGCTCAGTATTTGTGAGACTTTCTATTCCTAGAACAGGAAACTCCACCAATGCTGTGGCAGATTGTTATTGCAGGTGGAAATATTTTTATAGTAGTCCTTGGTGAATTTTTCCTTTTTTTTTTTTTTTTTTTTTCAGAAGTAGGGTGAGAATAATGAGGTAACCAGTTGGGTTTTTGTATGCTTAGCAGGACAAAGGTTCTGATTTTGCTGGCAAGAATTGTTTTTGCTGAGTGCATAAGGGGAGTTCTCTCATTCCCACTGCTGTTATTCCTTGCTCTGAAGTCTCTTAGGTACAGACTATAAGGGCAGTATGTGCATTTAAATATTGAACAAAATTGACTTAGATTTTGGCATCCTTTATAGTGTGTTAGTAAATTCCAGCATTTGATTATCCTGTCTATTCCATGGTTTTTTGTAGACAAGGCTCTGGATTGGACTAGACTATCTGTAGGGGTCCTTTTTACCTTCAGTTAATTTACAAATATACCAATTTCCTTTGAAGATGAAATTTTAATCCACATTTTCTTTTAGTGGCAGGATGAGATGTGAACTTCACAACTTGTTTTTTGGGGTTAATCTTACTAAAAAGAGATGCTTCTTAATAAATTTATTTAAATACAGTGTAACTGCATTAGAAATAACTTTTATCCTCCTTCCTGCTCCTGCTGGAGGTATATTGGTTATATTCTGCATCAGGCTAAAAAGGGGCTGTCAGCTTTGCTGTGCCTCTGGAAGCTGAGATTAAGCAGCTGAACTGCTGGGCAAGATGGTGAACTGAATGGTTCTTCATTCAGTTTTCTTGGGAGTATTGAACTTTCCTGGGATAATCATAGAATCTTCTGAGGGACCCACAAGAGTCAAAAGTCCAGCTCCTGGCCCAGCCCAGGAGAGCCCCAAGAATCACACCATCTGCCTGAGAGCATTGTCCAAATGCTTCTTGAACTCCTGTTTTTTCTTGAATGTTTTTCTCAAATGTTTTTCTCTTTTCAGGAGGTAGAACCAATAGACCTGCTGGCCTTCAACTCTGCTGCTGAGCTGGAAGCCCTGGGCTTAGAGAAGCTGAAGATGGGGTTGATGTCTTTGGGACTGAAATGTGGAGGCACTTTGAAGGAAAGAGCAGCAAGGCTTTTTTCAGTGAGAGGTCTGTCTAGAGACCAGATCAAGCCATCCCTATTTGCAAAGCCCCCTAAAGGGAAAACCTCTGGTTAGATTTGGGAATATTTACCTTTTTTGCCTGTGTATTTGATGTCATTAAATAAAAGCTCTTGGTATCCTTTCAACTGAGTATCCCCAGCTTCTGAACTCACATCCACAAGCTTTGTTAGCATCCCAAGGAGTTATGGAAAGGATGGACAGGTGGGAAGGATATCATCGTAGACACAGTGCTTGGGGATCTGTTCCACAGTGTGTTGGAGGGAGAAGAGAAACACTGAGGCTCTGCAAACCACATCTCGTGGGGGTTGTGACAGGACAAGTGGACTCTGTGTGGGAAGGAAATGGGTGTGTTTACTGACTGCTTCATTAGGAAACTGGGATGCAGGGTGCATGGGAGGTCACCTTAGCATGCTGAAGTTTTGCTGGTGTAAATCCAGTGGCTGGGGATGTTAGATCTGGCAATCCCTGCCCAGGTGGCAAACCTTTGGTGTCACCAGCTCTAAAAGGCAGTGACAGTGTGTAGGACAAAAAAGCCTTCAGCTCTTTGAGCACACTCAAGCTTCTCTAGTATGAGAAGAAGAGTGTGGGACAAAAGTGAATTGGCTGTGTCAGTGTTTTGGCAGCAACTCCTACCCAGGTTATTTCCCCTCACTGCAGTTGCTCTCTTGTTTCAGTTGTAGTGATGCAGCCACTTCCAAGCTTACCCCATGTGTCACCTACTTGCCTTTAGTGTCGTGGGTTCCTTATTAAACCAAATCAGTTCCCTGATGTGGCTCTAACAAATTTGTGCCAGCACAACAGAAGCAGAATTACATAAAAACACTGGTTGGGATATTTCAAACCACCAGTAGCACCAAACACTATTGACCAACTGCATCTTCAGTAATGCCAGAATTAAAAGAAATGCCCTACATCTGTCTTAGAGGGCAAGAGCTGTACCTTGAACCAGCTCCACACTTTGGCAAGTGTATTTGGGAATTGTTTAGCTCCTGCTGAGTTAAAAAAGGAAAAAGCACTTGCTCTAGGATCTTCCCACATCGAGGATTGGCCTGGAGCATTATTGTGTCTGGAGAGCCAGAGGGGTGCTCACTGTCAATTCAGGACTTTCACATGCTCAAAGGATATCCTTCTGAAAACAGCTGGGTAACAACAGGACTTGGACTGATCCTTCAACAGAGGAGAAACAAGTAGGTGAAGTGCTTGAGCTTTTTTAGAATTTGGACAAGAACAGAAAAGTCAACAGCTGGGAAAAAAAAATAAACAGGACCAGTTCCAGTGTTACATGGGCTATTTCTGTAGGAGAGAATGGCAGCAGAACAGAGGTGATCTTTCTAGTCCAGTGCAAGAGGTTAATGCAGTTTGCAGCCTGTGTCTGTCTTTTCCTAAGTATTTATGCAGCTTTAGATTTCAAAGATGTTTCTGTTGTAAATGCACCAAAACTGTGAATATCTTCTCAGAGAAAAGGTTCATTCTCCTACGGAATCACTTCCCCAAAAAGCAAGTGATGCCACTTACAGAAGTCACACTTCTGAAGTGTCATTTTAAATGCATTTATTTCAAGCACCTAAGCACTGCCTCGTGTTTCACTGACATTTCAGAGTTACCAACTGAAAAAAAGTAATGAGTGAAAACACTGGCACAAACCTGAGGGAGGGCTTTTCCTCACTTCACAGGGATCCATCTCTTCCCTGGAGGTAAAGATGAGTACATCTAATACACAAAACAGCAAGGAACAGGACAGATCATAGAAGGAGGGAACTGCTGGAGGTTTAGAAATATCACCACCAGCAGACACAACAGCTGCCAGCCTTCAACCAGAAGCCTCCATTCCATTGTCCTCACCTGCCCGGTGCCAAGGAAAAAGTTCCTCAAAGGCCACTCAGTGATGTGAGCACGCCTTTGGCTGGAGCCTGCTGGAATTGCTTCCATCGGTTTGCCGGCTGCTGCAGTTTCTGCTCTGGCTGCTGTAGGTGGCACTGGACTGTCGCGGAGGACGGGTCCGCTTCCAGCAGCGCTGCCGGAGCCTCGTCCCTCCGCACAGGGCACCTGAGCGAGTCCCGCGGGAGCTGCCGAGGGACACGGGCTCACCTTTACACCGTTCTGCCTGCTCCTGAAACAGCCGCAATCAATCCCTCTGATCCCCCCACAACTCAGTCTTACCCAACATTTTGCTTTCCGGGCAATGTTGGCATTTGAAAGGCTGGTTTGTAGCGATGCCTATTCTCGGGAAGGTGCTGGTTTTAAATCCTAAAGCTTTCCCCAAGACATCTGTGTGGCAATGGTAATGCCTGCACCCCAGCTGGCTTGCTTTGGTTATAGGGAGCGCTTGGGGTGGCTTTGAAGATCAACATGCCTAATGACACCTGAAGGGAGGGAGGTGACAACTCTGAGCTCACCCAGCCGTAGAGGAGGGGCTGGACAGGCACCACTGCTTTCCAGCTCTGCTAGAGGCTGGGCTAAGCCAGGATAGTTAGTCCGGGTTTAGAGGCAGCAGCTGAATGCAGGAGCTGCCTGGCCTGCTTCTCCCTGCTGCCTTCACTGGGTGCCTCTAACCTGGCACCAGGAATCAGGAATTCGCACAAAACTTGCAGAGCAGAGAGGAGCAAGGAGCTCTTGAAAGACCTGTCTGGGCTCTATGGAGAGAAGAGGAGTGTTTGTAAGGAGCCAGCCAGCTTGTGAAACATCTGCTGGGGACATTACACACCTCAGCGAAAACACAAACAGGCTGCCCAGGGAGGTGAGTGAGTCACCATCCCTGGAAGTACCTGTGGGCCATGGTTTAGTGGTGGGCTTGGCAGTGCTGGGTTAATGGCTGGACTCGATGATCCTGGAGGTTTTTCCAACCTAAACAATTCTCTGAGGTCTGGTGGTTATAGGTGGCACCTTATGGCCAGTGTGATGCTGTGCCCAGCATGCAGCAACTACCTGGCACCTCCCAAGGGTGACAGGGCTCCTGACCACTGGGCTGGAAGTTGGCAGTCACCTGGGAAGTAATGATCATGAACTGATTGCATTCATTTTCAGCAAACAGAAAATAGACCTTCAAAGGGAATACAGGCATCCCAGGCTTCCAAAGAGGCAGATTTTTTCATAACTAAAATCAGAAGGAAAAATGTAAACAGAAAACACATAAATAAACTTTAGGACAAGCTTTAAAACAAAATTAATAAATAGCTTGGAAAAAGACCCAAACAAACAAAAACCCACCCTGATTCAATAGTTTATCAAAAATAGAATACTGAGAGCTGTGGATTGCTTACATGACTTTCCAGTGCCCAACATCTCCAGATAACCTATCATCTCCTGCCATGGTTAAAAACTCTTTCTTGGCCATTCTGCACCTGCTGGTTTTACCACAGGAAACCAAGGCACCCCATCAGCTGTGGAGGGCCTGAGCATGTCCAGAGCACAGGCCAGAGGCGGTAGTCATGATGAGCTCTTTATTCTGTTTTATTCTGGAATATGCTGATGTTCACGCTGCTCTCCTGCACCTGCTCCATGAATGGACAGAGGAACCCCAGTCCTCTAAAAACATCAAAGTCCTGCAGGATCTCTGTCAGACTCCCTGCCACCCCTATCAGCTCCCCATCCCTGTTTGCCCTCGGTTCCCCTTTCCCAGACTCCAGCTGTTGCCTGCCAAAGCCAGAGGAGCTCCCTGATTATCACCTTTGCAGGGATGTGGATTGGGCATCCGACTTTCCGCTTACACAGGCAATTAGGAGGCTGCCCTGAAAGGCAAAGTGTCAGACACCCTTGGTAGGAGCCTGTGAAGTGCAAAAGGGAAAAAACAAGAGAGGGAGAGGAAATAAGGCCTCACCAGCTGGGAAAAGCTGCAACTTCTCACAGATTTTGAAAGAAAATTGGAAAGCAGCTTTGATTTAAATGAAACCATGGAAAGATCACAGAGGGCAATGTAATCCAGCTAGGAGAGACATTTAATGTGGCTTGAAACTTTTGTTCTCTCTCCTAGAACGGAGATAACGGTAGAGATAATGGAGAGGGAAAGTGCTGTTGGCATTGCCAAGCCTCTCTCTTAAGGAAAGCTTTCCTGAGACTCATGGGACCAGCTCCAGACGCCCTGTCCAGCTCCATTAACCACTGCAGGCCCTTAGAGGTCACCCTGTGAGCACTGCCATGAGGCCCAGCCAGAGCAGGCACTCACAATAAACTCATGCTTCTGGTAAGATTTGGCTGCCACGCGAACAGAACGCTCACACAAGAGCCTAACCTGGAGTGTGGGACTAACAGGGCTCTTGAAGTCCTCCAGCTGAAGAGCACACACCTCCTGCTCCTTGAGCAGCACCTGGGTGCTCTGTGCCTTAGCAGTGCAGGAGGATGCCTGATGGTTTAACACTGGCTTTGCCTTAAACAACCTTTCCATTTTTTTAAATAGTTTCTGGCTATATGGTGTTCATCACACCCCTGCACTGAGCTTCCTTTTTGTTGTATTAGAGCACAGCATCAATGACAATGCTGAAGCACGCTGCTGCCAGGTATGTGAGATGTTCTGCCTCTCCTCAGAGACTGCTGCTGCTCAGACGGAAAGGAGAACATGACAGCTTGGCAGCCTTTGTGTGCATTACAAGTTGTACCCATGTAAGTAACACACAGAAGGTGTCACAGCAAATGCAGCCTGGATTGAAGATGACAGGCTGGGAGATAATTACCTGTAGCACGGGCTGATGTCTGAAGAAGTCCCAGGTGTGGAAGTATTTCATCCACAGCCTTCTGCCCGGGAGTTTTCAGTGTAGAAGTCTCTGGAGCCTTCTTCACATCAGCCCAGCCTCCAAGTCTGCAACATTTTCATTGCAAAACCATCTGGAGTTTAGAGGAGTAGTGTCCTGTCTCCCCAAAAGTGGGGAGCTTCAATCCCAGTGTAAATTCTAACCCAGCCCCTGCAGAGATGCTGTGACATCCGTGCAGCTGCGATAAATCCAAGTGTCCATGCAGGCAGCAGGGCAGGCAGGGCTTTGTCGCTCACAGATTTGCACCCTGCAATTCCCACAGCTCTCCCCACAGCAACACCAGGTCTCCTTGGCCCCTGCCCTGCAGGTGTCACAGACATGCTCACAGACCCACTGCTCACTCCTTCTGTGTCCCTCCTGTCCGCAGGACACCAGCAAAGGCAGCCAGACACAAAGCAAGAGGTGCCGGACAGAGCCCAGGATCCTGGTGGAGGGAGGAGCCTCGTCCACGCCGCTGCTCCAGCGATGCTCTGCTCCCCATTTCCCTCAACAGCCTGCCCCAAATTGCACTGCACGGAATTTCCCCTGGGATGGAGGATGAATGATCCAAGTCCAAGTGCTGGAGGTTGGAGGAAAGCCAGGGTTTATGCTCTTCTTTCTCAGGAAGCAACCAGCTCAAATACTTTCTTCCCCAGCTCAAACGCTTTCTTCCCAGGCTCAGTGTGTGGCTGGATCATGGGCTTTGTTCCTCGTGGTGATAGCTGAGCTCCTGGCCTTCAGGCTACGCCCAGCCCCGAGCTGGGTGGAGAGGACCTGGGGCTGAATGCCAATGCCATTAGGTAGATACATAGTCATGAGAAGGGAATGCCAGAGATCCTTCTGGCTCATCCAGTTCGGCCTCCAGCCACCCACGGTGCTGTAGCCCAGCGCTGGTGAATGGTGAGTCTGTGCTTTTGCTCTTGTTCCTCCCCTTAAAGCTCTTTTGCCGCAGGTATTTACATGAGTGAGAGGTGCCAGCCTATTCACGAGGTGACGGCAGAGATGCCTGGGTGACTTCAGACCTGGGGTCCTGCAGAGCAGCAGGAACACTCACATTTCCTGATGGATAACATAGCCACTGTATAGCCACTGCAGAGTCAAACAGGTCCTTCTTTTCCCTTCATCCATGGTCACCTTAACCAGACAAACACATTTCAAAGTCCAGCAGCAGGTTCAACCAGAGCCTCAGGGACCACATCCCACCATCCAACAGAGATGGTCAGCAGCAAATGCTTCATCCCCAGAGCCACTGCCATCTCGGTGGGTTATGGGCCAAGCAGAGGAGTCTGACACAAAGGTGGAAATAATTAGCATGGGTGACACCAAGGCCAGCAGCTCAGAACAGTTCATAACGAGATCAAACCACATGATCATGGCATTTCTCCAGGGTATGTCCAACAGGAAGGATCAGGATTAAAATGATCCATACGGGCAGGAAGGGGATGGGAGGCAGCTCATCCCTTCCTGCACTCCAGCTCCAGCTGATCCCTGCAGGTTCTGCCACCGCTGCGGCTCTCGAGGAGAGCATCACCTCCTGCTGGCAGATAAGATTCTAGGTTTTCTCTCTAAGAAAATGTTGGTTTAAACCCCGCAGCAGGTCAGGATGAAGCACTGGCAGTGCAGGCTCTGCTCTGCCTGCCGATTCAGCCCAGCCCCTGGGGGAGCAGGTAAGATCACACAGGTAGCTGAGAAGAGCTGTTGCTGTGTGTGTGTTTATAGGAGCTGGGCACTGGATACTCACAGAAGCATGACAGACCTTTTCCCCTCCACTTCTAGATGTAAGAATAAATATAAGAGAACACATGGCGACTTTAATACTTGTATTTTATTGTTTCCTTGATTTTGGTGGCACACACAACTTGGACAATATCCCTAAATTGAAATAATTGTAATACAGAATCAGAAAAACAAACTGTTACTCACACAAGCAAGTCCTAATGTTCCTGTTGATTCCAGGACTCTAAATTCTGCCTAAAACAGTGTGAAGCCCATGGTGCAGGGACCAAAAATATAAGCCTTTGAGTTTCAGATAATATTTTATGTACATGTGGATATGTATATGTACATGCAATACTTATGCACATAAATATGCTCCTTTAAGCTCTAGGCAATATTTTATGTACATATATATATATATATATATATATATATATGTAAGTAATCAATATGTAGCTATCCAGTATGTAGACAATACACACATTTATTCATACACTCTGTACATGTGTACACGTGTGTGTGTACAGTTTATATACATGTAAGTGCTTCTGCTCTCCAGCTCAACAAAAACAAAGCTTGGGCAGACAAGGACCAAACCCAGCAGCCTAAGAACGAAAAGCTGAGCCCACGAATTTGTCCTTCACCTGCTGATGGGCACTCTTCTTTTACCTGGGTGGGGGCTGAAATAAATTTAACAAAATTTAGCTGGCGCTAAGGAGGCCCCGAGAAGCACTAGGCTCCTACGGTACCCCTCCCACATGTGAAATGCACGCTCCTCTGAGCCCACCTACACGGCCAGTGCCTCCAAGTGCACTCTCTCCGCAGGGTCCCAGTGCAGGCAGGAACCCCCAGGACCTTCACCGCTGTCCCCGGGGCTGGGGGCCGGGGTGGCTCTTGGCAGGGCTGCAGGGGAAGGGCCACCCCCTCGTCACACCAGCGCCACGCCGTCCGCGACGCAGCTGCACCTCTCCACGATCATGTTGGGGAACTCGGCCGCCTCAATCTCCGTGTGGTTGCCCCTCTTGACCAGGTAGATGATGGGCAGCGCCGAGCTGCCGGCCACGGCGCAGGAGCGCTGGCCGGAGCCGGGGCGGCGCAGGGCGCGGGGCGGCTGCAGGCAGCTCCCGGAGCAGCGGAACGCCTGGAAACCCGCCGGCTCCAGGATCCAGTGCTGAGCCCACGGCAGCTCGCGGAAGCTGATGTAGTGCTTCTGCCGGCAGCAGGTGGATTTCCCCAGCACCGCCTCCTCCCTGCAGTCCCCAGGGCTCCTGGACACCAAGGGAGAAACAGGAATGGGTGCTGCAACTGGAAAATGGGGAGTGGGAGAAATCGTCCCTGAGGCTAATAGCGTAGGTGGGCTCTGAGACATGAAAGCTGGGCCGTGCTCAGGGTTTGTTTGAGTATTCAGACAACAGATGTGGGAAGGGGAGAGGTGAGATTCAGCAGCAGCTTTCTAACTACTCCATTCACAGCTGGTGAGGGTAAGAAAGGGTAAGAGCTGCCTACCCTGGGTTTGCCCTCTGCCCCCCAATAATTCAGGCACAAAATTACACCAGAGACAGCACAGCTTCAGGTTTCATACGTACCCGTAGTCGTCCAAGTTGAGGGTGTAAAGCACCAGCTCAGGCTTGCCCAGGGCTTTGTCCTTGGGGTCCTGCGAGGCGAAGCGCACGGCTCTGGCCATTTCCGAGGCGTAGCTGCCCAGCCTCTCCCCTTCGATCCACACCTCCAGGAACATCGGCTCCCGCCTCTTGTTTCGCAGCCAGTAATGCACGGCCTGGGTCACATCAAAGCTCTTCCAGCCCGACTCACGAATAGGAACCAGCCTGCATGACAAGGGCTTGGCGTTAGAAAAGCCCATCAGAAAAATCCCGGGCTCGCAGCGCTGTTATTGCAGCAGAATAATTTACTTCCTGTAGATTGTCACATGCCTTGATTACATGATCATTTTTGCTCTGGGCAAGCACCCACAGCAGTTAACTGCCACCTCAAAAAGAAAAATTAAGATCTAACAGACACTGAAGGGCCAGAAAAAATCCTCTCTACATGCTCATACAAAAAATTAGGTGGTGCAGGATCGTGTGCAGCCTCAGTATTGGTGACAACAGCCGATGGTAAGCATCAGATTCCCACCTGCTCCTGTCTGAGCTGCACTAAGGCCATAAGTTTACAGTCCAGTCTAGTTCTGCCTTCAAGGGTTGCAAAACTTCCACAGAGCTCACCATTACAGAATCAGATGATTTTTGCATAATTTACTTGTCTAAACCAGCTAATAAAATGGCCAAAGAATACCAGCAGCCAGTACCCCACTTGAATTAGTGGCACACAATTGAACCAGGTGGAGGATTTTAGAGAGGAAGATGTAGCAGTACACAACATCGTTTCATAGATTATTTCAAAGAATCATCATATATTGCCATCTCAGCATAATATCTGCTCTTAAAAGGTCATTCTGGGTTTAGAGGCCATATAACACAGTTGTGGAGATGCAAACCCCATCAGACTGAGCTGAGGCACAACCCATGACACCCAAATGCATCCCAGAGGACCTAAACTCTGTAACTCCAGCAGAGGCTCCTTTCTTACCTGGAATCTATCAGGGAGGTGCTGTTGGTACCATCGTGCTGCTGCTGCACCCAGTACACGCTGACTCTGGCGTTGGAGACGGGCCTGTGAGACTGCCTGGCAGGCAGGTTTGTTCTGTCCAGAGGCTTTTTGAAGAGTTTCAGCTCGGCCATTGTGACCTCGCTGTTTTTAGGTATTCTGCCTTCCATGTCAAACATCAGCTTCTGGCGTGTGGTTGTGTCGGAGTAGAGGACTTCCCCTGTCATACCTGTGCAGTTGGGGACAAAAAGGATGGCCTGTCACTGCCACCCTGCTGAGAAAAGCTGCCACATTTCATGCACAATTATCATCACAACACACTCCTTCCATGCTCCCAGTCACAGAGACAGCCACTAAACACACCTTTTCTAATGCATACTCGAATCAATGTCTTGCAAATGCCCTAATTCTTCTCCTATGTCTGAGCCTCTGCAGCCTGGAAGAACTAAATCTCTGCCATAACATGACCCCAAATTGAGCAGACCTCAAAAATTGTTGGGCATGAAAGCAGGAAACTGCACCACTTGGAATGAAAAAGTATTTTCGTTTGCTGCCCAGGGTGCTGTGTATGCCCTTTGAAAGCACAATAAGTGCTCTAAGTGCCCTTGTACAGCCACTACTGTATCTGTATGGCTATTTTCCTCCTTGGTAATTTTTTTCTGTAAAAAAATAACCTAAACAAAAAAGAAATGAGTGAGAGTGAAACATTCTCCAAGAGGTGTGATTCCTATTAGACGACTTGCTGTAGATTTCACCCAAAACCTGCACGGCCTGCACTTTTTTTTCCCCTCCACCTGCCCAGACTGTTCCCAGGCTACCAAGGCTTCCATCAAGCTCCAGCAGCATCCTGTCCTTTGGAAGGACTGCGGGACTCCCTCTCCAGGTGCAAAGGGTGCCTGTTAATCTTTCCGATGTTGTTGCATGCACCTCCTCTGCCCAGCTGAGCTCTGGAGCCAAACCCGACCCTCATTCCCCTTTCCCCTCGGGGGTTTGCCTCTGCCCATGCTGCGGCCAGCCGGGAGAGCCCTGGCAGATTCCCTGGCGGCAGCAGGATGCTTGGGATGCTGCCAGCAGCAGAAACGTTACCTGTGTGTCCCGGGATCCCCCTGAGGATGCCAGCCAGGCTGGGCAGAGCTCGGCGCTTCACCCTCTGGCGTTTCAGCATGGACATGTACTTGTTCTTGACGTGGTCTGGGATAACCAGGTCCACCAAGTCTCTCGAATGAAGTTTAGGGACCTCGGACAGCCCCAGCTGCTTCAGCACCACCTCCTTGAAGCGTTCCTGGGTGAATGCTTGGACCGTGAGGACGAGGCAGAGCACGCAGAGCATCCAGGCACGCCTCAGGTCCATCCTCCTCCGTCAGCAAAGCAGCTCCCTGCCCGGCAGAGATGAAGGGGGGGATCTCCCTGGGGCTGCTCTCGGCAGAGATGTAGAGATGTGCTGGCAGGCTGCCCGAGCTGGATGGAGGTCCCCGGTGCTGGGGTTTTATAGCCAGCCTCGTCCCACTGGCACAACAAATTTCACAAGTGGGGACGAAGCAGAGGACTTAAAAGGATCACTCCCCTGTTGGTAGACACATGCCAGTTTAACACCTTCATCCACTGCAAAGTTAATACAAGAAGGTTTAGGGGGCTCCTAGATTCCATCACGGGGAAGAAATTTCCTTTTTTCTTTTTTAATCCCCTGTAAATATTTGCCCAGAAGCCTCCTGAGCAATCGGTGTCCCCTGCTCAGCCTTGCTAGGGAGGAAGCACAACTGCAGAATACATTGCTTTATGTACTACACCATATGATTCCTAAAGGCAGCATCAATCTTTGCTGCAGAGGACTTGCCAATAACAATCAGGAGAAGCTTTAGCTTTAGCTGGAAGTCCATTTTTATGGCAAGCATTGAAAAATCATTTTAATCTTTGGGGTGGGGGGGTTAGGTTCCACTTTGATCTCTGAATATTTGTATCAAGTGTATGAATCAGGGCAGTGAGTCACAGCAGTTGAATGATTGATGGGCTTTTATGCTGCTTCTGAATCACAGAAGGTGGAAGATGTACGGGTGTGACATTTTAGAAAAACGCCCCATCACTCTTTATGGATTCCTGTGGGTCTCATAATACTCATGCTTAGAAGAAGAGGGCTTTATATAAAGGCAAATAATTTCTCAGTGAGCATGAGAAACCACTGCACTATTCCCAGCATGGATGAAGAATATCAGTATTTTGAATGCTGTTAACAGCCACAACAGGGCACTGGCTCTGGAGAGTGAAGCTGATCTGAAGGCTGGGGTGAGGAGGCTGGATGTTTACCTTGTAACATTTAAACTAGAAACTTACACCCTTTTCTTCCACAGTCTTTACTGGCATAAGGTGTGGAAACCTATTTTTGGCATTAATCCCAGGAGAATTGAATTGAAGAAATAAAATGTGATTGATAAAAGCATGAAGGATCGTGGCACCGGGGGCAGATTCTCACCCTCTCCAGCAGCCACATACCTGAGCCTACCTATAAATGTCTTCAGCATCAAAGGCCCTTTTGGATTTTTTGTGCCTTTGTAAATGATTTTTAAATTGGTCCAGTTTCACCCAATGCCCAGGCTGAATGTTGTGCCCTGAGGACAGTCTGGCTGGAGGATGCAATGTAATGAACTTGTACAAAATCACCCCTTTGTGGCTCATCCCTCATTAAAACAAGTGTCAGCTGAGGGAGGCAGCCTGTTTTGTACCCAGGGGAAGGCAATAAAGCCGTCTGAAAGAGCCCCACTCAACATTTCTGTTACTGCTCACTTTGTCTTTACAACCTTTTAAGAAGCTTGTCTTCTTAAGCATGATAAAGCCCCTGTTAGATGTTAAAAGGGCACCTTATTTAGCTAAATTGAGTTTTAAGATGAAAATGGAACAAAGTAACAGCCTGTGTATGGCCCAAGGCAGTGCATTCTTTAATCCTGCACTTTGAGATGAATTTTAGACATGCATTTGTATATTACTTCAAAATACATCCATTCCCAAGATGCAAACAGCAGTGAAAAATATCCACTTCATTTGTCGGCTTCAAGTTCAGCTCATGTCAAATACTCCTGCACTTGTGAATAAAAGGGAAGGTTTTTTCCTGAAATCTTTGTGATTTCATCCCCTCATCCCTTTAGGAAAGCTCCATACACCCAGCTCTTCCCTCAGGACTCTCTCTCCAGCCAAATGGCACACCACTGATTCCTAGAGGCTGGGGTAAAAGAGCTGCTCACACAATGGGCTGTGTCAGAGGCTTGGAACCACCTGAGCAATGTTCACATGGCTGACAAAGTTTTCTGCACATGGGCTCTCAAAATGTTGGCCAGCTCAGTTCCAGCAGGGAGTTTGTTAGGTTTACAAGGTCACCTGGATAAAACTGCAATCCATGGATTTGTAATGGTCTCTCTCTTATGTTAGAAGACACAATTCCATAATTATTTATCCATACAATTAGTCTTTGCCCCAGAGAGTGGTCCTCAAAAGACCATGACAACATGAAATGAAAATGTCTGATTGCTCCAGCAGCACACAGCTTTCCTGTGTCCGGATGTGATTTCTCCTGTGGCTGATGCCAAATCCACCAGGACTCTCCGTTGTCCAATGTGTATTGGAAGGTGATTTATGGGCTTCACACTCAAAATAAAATTATTGACCAAACACTTGAAGTGCAGCTAAGAAGAAAACAGAGGATGTATATTGGAGGCTTTTCACAGGAGAGTGATTATCTGGTCCAATTGGAGGATTTGCCATTCCCCCTTTGTCGTGCAAACAAGAAAAAGTCAGGAATTTTATAATAGCTCTTTCTGTGTAATGTGTATTAGAACCTGCATGGCACTTTTGAAATGTCAAACAGAGGATTCAAAGAGGCTGCAAGGGGTGAAGTATGAGCAACTCCCAGTTTTAATAAAAGCCAGTACCTAGTGGAGAGAGGATCTCTATATTTAAGCTTTTAATTTTCTTACAAGCACTTCTGTAAGACATTTGCTGGGCACATCCGTGCAATGACTTTTGGTAAATAAATCCAGTGGGATCAAAGAGAAAGTGTGAAAGGCTTCCCCTAATTATGTAGCTATTATCCTGGGAAACAAGAATGTTTGAAATGTATTTGCAGTATTGAGGGTCTGAATATTAAACTTTTGAAGATTTCAATTGCCATGGACATAACTCTTTTGTGTCACAGCTGGGCCCATATTAAAAAGGCTCTAGCTTGAGTGATGTGAAAGGCAACCTCTGTGGGCCAGGACAGCTCCCTGGAGTTTGCTCCCTATGGCCTCAGCTTGCTCTGCTAGTATCTGAGTATCTGGAATGGAAAAGTTTCCAGAAGCTAAGGCCTGATAACACAAGACATCTGGGTGTCTCCCAGGGCTAGACTGAAAACAGCAGAGCTACCCAATGCAGTTGTGTTGATCTTTCTGATTTTTTGCAAAAATTTGGCCTTGTTATTTTTGTGCCAAAAGGCTTTGTGCTCAGTCGGGTATCAGCTGACTTACCTGCCTCTCTTGCATTCCCTTCCTCCTTCCAGTGGGTGCAAAGTCATAAGGGGGACTTTGGATCAGTGTTGTGAGCTATGACTAACTTGACTCTGGGAAATAGAACTTCATGTCCCATGTCTGAGACGAATTGTGGTTGTTCTGTGTGCACAGATCTCATTCCAAAGATGCTGCAACCTCACCCTCGGTCCTTAGTGTTTACTCTCCTGCTGAGGAGCCAGTTACAGTAGCAACTTCTATGGTCCAAACTATCACCTGCTTGAGCTATACAGAAATTATCCAGCTCATTTAATCTAGGCAAGGACATGAGACTGTTTTTCCTCATCACCAGCACAGGCCAGACTGAAATATCCAATGGGAATATCTGAAAGATCACATCCTATTGGGTCCTTCCCTCCTGGCGCTGTGTATCTCTGATTGCACTGACATAAGCACATCTTCCAGAGGCAGCTTCTGCTTTTACTCATGAGCTTGTTTTGGTCAGATGGCCAGGACAAAAGGCTATCTGTCTGAGGAGGAATGGATAAAATGCCCAAAGTCCCCCCATGTCCTTGGTCAGCTGATGTCAGCTGGCTCGCTCGCAGGGGTTTGTGTTGGCAGCGTTTGCAAAGTGCCAGTGTTCTGGCAGAAAGGAGATGTTCAAGATTTTTTTTTTTTTAAACAGAAAAGCAAATACAACTGTTTAAATACAGCATTTTCTATGCCTTCAGCAGTCTCCTCCCACTGCCCCAGCCTGTTCCTTGTTTGTTAGCTGGGGAAGCAGGACTTGTCACTGCTCTGATGGCTGCAGCATAGGCTGCTGGCAAAAACACTGACATTTAGCTCATGCAGTTGAATCAGATAAATAAGCATACAGCCCTGAATTGCTTGTTTTACACCACAGTCCACTTCATTAAGGAATGTCCTAATTACTGAGAAATAGTTGAATTCTGTAGGAGCACCACTTAATTTCTAATCAGAGCCCATTTATCAGCCTTGTTAAAATGCTACTTTTCCCTTGCAACTTTATTTTAGCGTAGAAGTTTAGCAAACGTTTTCTTTAAAAGTATGTTTCTTCTGCCTTATTGTGCAGATTCAATGTCCCATAACCCTTACTGATTCTGTACCAAGTTTGTGTGGCAATTGGCATTCCAAAAACTGAGTGATGTCCCGGTTTTCCTGTCATGCTAATACAGTTGGAATACTCTTTATACTGCATCTGTGGCACTAAGTAACCTGGCTTAATTATGGATTGTATTTCCTCCAGTTAAATTTAGCTCTAATAAGTTTTGCTTCACTGAACAGACTGTCCTCTTTTGCTAAGAAAGAGAGAAAATGAATCACTTTTCCCCAACTCAGAGAAAGAATGACACTGTATTCTAGCAGCTGTAATTTATTTCTATTGCCAGAAGAAGTTGTAAAGGCAGAAAGATTATGAAGTATGTGTTAATGCAAGTTGAATAATTTGCATTACTAACTTTGCTGGAAAATATATTTTTTCTGCAGGCCAAAAATAAAGATGAAAGGCAAAGATGAGTGAGACCTAAAAAGCAACTTCTGCTAAAAATGATGAACTGTTGTGCAAAACAGTAATTTGTTAGTGGAGTGCAAGAAAACTCTAAAAAGGCCTGTTACTTGCACGGAAAATTATAAAACCCAATGAAAGATTGTAGAAGGCAAAATTAAGTGCTAACACACACACACATGACAAGACAGAATTGATAGTTTAGATTTCCCTAATCTGGTACATCAGATAGAGTGAGGAGCAGCTGCCCAAAGGCTTCTGCTAGTCTTCACCGAGTTATTCAAAATTAGCTTGGGCAGTGCCTTAGCAAATTTACTGATTGGCAAAAAGATACCTGCAACAACAGGAAAATGAGGTAAACTACTCTCATGGTTGTTTTCCAACTGTAACATCTGCTGCTGAAGTGACTCTGGGGCTATTGCATGTCAGTGGGTTTTACACCATGGAACTTAGATGTATTCAATTTCAAAAATAATTAGTTGCACGTGGCTTTTGTCCTTGATGTTTACAACACACTGGGGCTGTGATCAAAAGGGTGGGGAGGTGGAATTCTGGATGGGCCCAGCAACAACACCAGGCCTGCCTGTCTGAGCTCTGGGTGAGCTGGACTCATACAGGGAGAACACGCCTGGAAGCTGGGAGTTCCAAGAGGTACAAAACCATCTTGGAAATGATGATCTGGATCAGACTATACTCCCTCATCCTGATGCTTGATGTTCATTCTTTTTAAACAGGAAGAAGCTGTAAGCATGGCACTGAATTTTTGCAGGAAGCTTTTCTTTGTCTTCTTCAGAGTGTTGATGCCTGTTCAGAGAATGGTCTTAAAGGCCTGTAGATTATTTGAAATGCATTTTAAAATATTTTAGATCTGTTAATAAAATTTCAAATCATTAACTCATTTTTAAAATCTAGTGAGCTGGTTACTGTTAGTGGTGATTTATTATTTATCCTCTTCATTTCATTCCCCTCCTGTCTAGATTGAGTAGTCTGTCACACCATTGAGAATTGCCCAGTAACAAATACCAAAACAGCCCCCTAATTTTCTTTTGTTTTCAAAAAATGCTACAATGTTCAGAAAGGAGGGTGTGTGGATAGACTGCTCCTACTCAAGCAGTTAATACAAATATTTATATTGTCATGGTATTGATTTCTAACATTTTTTTATGTTATTACTGTTTAATTTAAAAGAATTCAGAAGAAAAGAACTTTAAAAATGACTGGTTTTTGTGTTTTGACTCCAAAGAGAACAGAAAAGGGTATTTTACTTCATGGCACAGGAAATTATGTAATTTCCTGCCATGCACTCATATCTATGTAAAGAAGGAATATAAGGCCTCGGATATAACATGGCCCTTAAAAGAGCAAAAAATAAAGCTCTGTGACCTGACCAGTTTTAATCCTTTTAGCATTCATACTGCAGCACCATGGGAGATGCATCATGGTCATTTGATTTTAAAAGGGAATTTAGCCACACTTGGTCAGGTCACTTAAAGCGTGAAACACAAGCTTCAGTTGTTTTGGTTTTTTCTTTATTTCCTTTTCTTACCTTACCATTTGCTTATTCAAAACCATTAATCCAGGAATGGCCAACATTTCCACATAGCAACCAAATGCATTTCTGAACCTTAATTTTGGCTTTGACATGTGATTCTGCAGGAAATGCCATGCATTTGAAGCTGGCATCTGTCAGCTTTCCAGGCTGAATAACTAAAGATGTGGTGACTAAAATTTATTTTATCTATGCAGCATGGCTCTTAGCTTTAGCAGCTGCCAGTGCAGAATTCAGCATCTTTTGACAAATCATACACGTGGAGAAGATTTTTCAAAGGTACAAGAAGGAATTTAGAGTTTATTTCTCACTGAGCAAAACTTGGGTGCTTAGTCCCTTTTCTCTGCTTTGATTCTAAAATCAAGCAAGGAATAGTTTATCCTGTGACAGCAAAACTAGAAAAAATTACTGCAATTTGAGCAGAGACATAGGTGACCTGAGAGTTAATTTGAAATTCTTGATCATTTTGACCAGATCTGTTGGAGAACTTCTAAGGCAGACTACAGGAAAACAATGTTCTCAAGGAAGTTCCATTTCTGCAAATCCAATGGGAGGAATCTGAAAATCATTACGTGAAGGAGACTTGGAAAATTGGCTCTTAAAACTCTCTGAAAGCTGCACTGTTTGATTTGCTTTCAGTCCCTTGTGGTAGGAAAGCTTACCTCTGGCCTTCTCTGTGTTCCCAGGCTGGTAAACTGTTGAACACTTGCTGTCCTAAAGAGAAGATGCTGTGATTCATAATAGGGCATGAAAATATACTGTTGCTTGAGTTGCCTTGAAAGTGATCCAGAAACTACAGCAATAACAGAACACAGTTGTCTTGTTTCCTGAGCAGATGGGAACTTGTCCCTTAAGACAATTTCATGTCCACTAAGAAATGCTCTTACTATGATAATTTGAATAATAAGTTCAAGTTCTTACACTGATGTATGAAACTCTTCTAATCTTCACAGGAGATATGGTTCCAAAGGAATCACAAGCATCCTGGCTCACTGTTGCCCAGGGCAGTTGGCAATTTGGGGCCTTAAACCTCAGGTCTGTTCATGCCAGGGCTCTGCATGCAGCACCTGCTCTCTGAGCTGTGCCTGTCCAGCCCCAGGAACTGACCCAGACAGGCTGTAAAAGAAAAGGTGCACCATTTTGTGAAAGCAAGAATAGTTTGCCTAGGTGTTCCCATGTAACACTGATCCTTTCTTCTATCCTGGAGTTCATCTCATTCCAGAAACCATGCCACTTTACAGGACCTGCTCTTAACTTCTCCCAGATTAATTCTGACCACTCACCCCATCATCTGATATATAACCTGAATATATAAATATCTACTTCACTGATTCCAAATAGAAACATCTGCTTTACTGAAACTGTACATAACATCAGTAGGAAAGGAGAGCTGAAAACATCTGGGCTCTTTTCCCAGTTCTGTCCCTGAGTCAGGATGATGACCTTGAGCAAATTGCCTTGGACAAAATTTTCAAGTCCATATTCAGACACAAAAATAAATAAACTGATTTTCAAAGCACCACAGCTTCTACCAACAAAACTCTAATCAGCAATAGACTCTAATGATTACTGTGCTTAAAGTATCTTTGTAAAACAAACCATCTGTTCCAGGGAAGAAAGTTCTCCATTGATCCATAGATCACCTGTGTGTCTAAGGTGCTCAGCTTGCAGTGACTACATTACTTTCCCTTTTTACACAGATTAGGCCACACTCCCACTCATGAGGCAATGTCAAACATGACAAGTCCAGCTGGAAGAGGTGTGAGGAAATACCTTTATATCCTTTGTATACATTTGAAAGGAGAAAGATGAAGCAGAAAGAAAAGAAAGTGATCTAGAGAGAATAAAAGAATCACACGAAAGGAAATATGAGAAAGGATGAATGGGGAAAGAAATAAAATACTACACAAAGAGGAAGGAAAGAGTGGACAGGGAGGGAAAAGATTGGGAAAATCAGAAAGTATGGTGATAAAATGTCCAACAGGAAATCACACACTAAGGAAGCAGATTTAGGGAAGCAGATTTAGGCCACTCTGCTTCCCTAAAGTGGAGGTGCAGAAAGCACACAGCAAGGATCCACGTGCCTGTGGTGTGCCTCAGGCAGCATGCACTTGGAACTGCCTGGATGCTGCTGCTCCTCACAACTTCCAGTCATACTCTACTAAAGCCATGCTCCCCTGGATTCAGGAGCTTCCTTGCTGGAAAAGGCCTCACTGCCCTTGGTCGTGGCTGTTTGCCATGGCCACAGCTCTTCACATCTTCCTGCCTAAGCCACTTTGCATCCTGACACCAAGTCACCCCAGCCACTTGCCCCTTGCATCCCTGGCACCTGACCCCCTGCTTGGGCTCACCAGGATCATCCTGCTGTCATTAGTGGCCCCCCGTGCTCGCCTGCTCTGTCTGCAAAGGAGCCAAGGCGCTGCTGCTCCTGTGGAAATTGAACTCAGACCTTGCCAGCTCTTTGAAATCCTCACAGTTTGGACACTGAATTCTTTTCATCTGTAAATCCACACGTGGGAAGGGGGAATTCTTGCCCAACAGAAAAAAAAAGAAAAAAAAAAAGCCTGTTCATTATGGAAGTACTTTAAAAAACTATTTCATCTATAAATTTATAAATTATCAAGCAGCATGTTTGATGCTGACATTTTAAGGGAAATCAAGCCAGTAAATCAGGAAGTGTTGTTGCCGATGCCTTGGAACAGGGTTCTTATGTCTAAAAGCTGGGAATCTCACTGGACTCTCTGCAGATAGAGCGTGGATACAGCAGATCAGCTGTGAGTAGTTTCTTCAAAGCTGTCAAACTAAGTGGTATTTGGAAACAAAAAAAATAAAAAGGGAAAAACTAGTGTTCCTCTTCTGACCTATTTGGATTGAAACCAGGATTTCAGAGCTTGCTTCACAAAAATTTACTCTCAATCCAAGGCTGCAGCAAACCCCACTGAATTGACTCACCAATGATTTAGACTGCATGATCTCCTAGAGCATTTTGTGTCTCCTGCACAAACAACCACTCATCTCTGTGCTCCAGGGAAAGCAGAACCTGAGGCAAGGATGCTAAAATCTGTCCAGGGCTCGTCTCAGTACTGTTGCAACAGGAGTCACTGTGTACAGTGAAGACACCTGAGGAGCACAGAGGCTCTTGAGGACACTGGAGTCGTTCAGGAAAATTGATGTGTGCTGTACCTGGGAATGGGAAAGCTTTACAAGCTCAGTGGTTTGATATTTCATACTGGTAACAAGCACACCTAGTGCCTGATAAATCCAATGGCTCATGTGGCCAGGTGCTCTCCTCTTCAGTGGGACAAACCAGACTGTGCCAGATGGTTTCTCCATCTCCCTCTCTCTCTCAGGGAGCTGCCCTAATTATAGTTAGTGCTGTGCCACCCATGCATGAAGGCCCTTCAGGTTCCATACACATGGGGTTAATGCACAGATAAGCATTTAGATAATTTGTACATTCAGGAAACAATGAAGTCACCCACGTTGCAGGCCACCCTGCCCTAGTTTTGTACCAAGGTGTGTCACACCAACAGTGGTTGCATTGTCACAAGCTAATAAACCTAACAATCCTATATATTTCAGCAAGGGATTCTCCACACCTGCAACTACTCCAAAGAAACCAAGGTTTAAAACCTCACCCTGCCCAGAGGTGAGTGATGAGGAAGCTCATGGATTCACTACTTCATAAATCAAGCTTGTGCAAAGTATGTTGCAATAAGCCTACTTTTTCTTCCCATACTTTTCAGCATTGCTATTTCAGATTGCAGTTTCCTGTGTGTTTTAATAAAATTCCAGTTTTCATCCAAGTATAACTTGATGAAGATGACAAGAAAAATGAATCATGCCCAAGCATCAATACCAATGCTACATTCACCATTTCCTATCTGACATAAAATGTAAAAAAAAAAAAGCAAATTTCTATCATATATCACCAGATATATTTGGTTAAATACATTGTATAATAATCTGTTGTATTGATTAACAAAAATACATTCCTACTTTAATGCAAGGCAACTTTCTACCTTGAAAGTCAACATATTACCTATGAATGAGAAGCAGCATGCCAAAAACTATTAAAAAGAATAGGGAAAAAATAAGGGTAAATTGTCAATTAAAATCAAGTCTTGCTGCTTGCTGATCTAAATTATGACATTTAAGTCCGTGTATCTGTCCAAATTTTGCTACTTGTTTGTTTATATTATAAACATTTTAATGCTCAGACCTTTCAAAGGAAAATCCCATAATGCCCACACTGCATCCTGTGGTGTATTGAAGCTCATAAACAGGTTGCCAGATGAAGGCAAAGATTAAAAGATAGCAAAGGGCTGCCAGGCTGGAAGCCTGAATTAAATCCATTAAGGTATATTTGAATAGGCAGATAAGTAGGGAACAGCAAGCTGGGCTGATGAGTTTCTTCAGAGAGAAGAAACCACGGTGAGAGTTGCCATGCATGGCAAAGCTCAGGCCACCTGCCACTCACCTCCAGAGACTATTGAAGTCCTCTCGGGAATTCACCCATCAAGGGACAGCCTGCTGGGATAAATCAAACTAAAGTGACAAGGGAGTTCTCCAGCCATAAGGTCATTTAATAAAGTAAGGGAAGAGTCACACGTGGACGTGTAAATACCCTGCACACTTGTTCGACCTGGTGCTAAAGAGCTGTTGAAGTGGATATGGAGGATGCAAAATAAAAGAAAGATGGAAGGATTTCAGAGCCTCTTGACCTGCTCCCTAGGTCCTGAGGGTGGTTTTCCATCTGCTCTAGCAACATAATTAAACGTTTGTGAACTAATGACAGTATGTGGCTTTTGTCACCAAAAGAACAGACAGTGGTAAACAAAACCCTATTTACAAGAGGTAGGGAGGAGGGAAATGTGGCTCTGCTGTTGAAATTAGAGATAAACAAAATCACACCACTTAGCTAAAGAGCCTGTCTAGACAGAGGAAGAACAAAAACAAATGACAAAAGCTTGATGTTATTCTTGTGAGAGAGAGAGAAGGAAAAATTATTTTGTAGCTAGGCAAAAGTCATTACATTGAAGAATGTCAAGACTACAATGTTGAGATCACTTAATATTACCTATTTTACACTACAGAGTAAGATAATCTAATCAGAGCAAAGCCTTCCTAATTTTTAAAAACCTGGAAAGAATCAACCTTAGGAAACAGTGAGAAACCACTCAAGTAGACTTTGGCCCTAAAAGTGGAAGAGCTGCAAGCATACACTGACACTTCACCTATATGGTAGATCTATTTAATTTAAAAGAAAGTCATTACAATTCTTCCACTGTGAAATCCTGTTTTGAAATAAGTTGTCCACAGGAAGAGTTGTTCCAGAAAAGACAGGATGGAACAATAACTCTACAATACTCATGCCAAACAACTTTCCCACCAACACAGCTCTTTCCCAACACTCAAGCAGATTTTGGCCCTAAAAGTGGAAGAGCTGCAAGCTTACAATGATGCTTCACCTTCATGGTAGATCTACTTAATTTAAAAGAAAGTAATTACAATTATTCCACTGTGAAATCCTGTTTTGAAATAAGTTGTCCACAGGAAGAGTTGTTCCAGAAAAGACAGGATGGAACAATAACTCTACAACACTCATGCCAAACAACTTTCCCACCAACACAGCCCTAGAGAGGAGAGAGAGTGTTTAAAGGTAAAACTAATATCCTTCAACAACAGTGGGATTTCTTTATTCCAGCAGTGAATCTGAACCACTCTGAGCTGAGAACTTTTATGTCATTTTCTAACTAGCATAATTATTACAGCCAATTTAAAATCACAGATTATCTACAATGCATCTGCTAGGTAAGTGACGAAATTCTGTCTTGAAATGTCTCTCAGTGACTGCAGATAACCAGGACTTTGCCCTTTTTGTGGGATGAAGTGGGAGAAGGTAGATAGCACACATACAGCCCAATGCTGCTCTCCACTGAACAGGCACTCCTGAAAAGGGAAACAAGGATTTGGCAGAGTAAAACAATTGTGGATGAATAAAGTGGCAGGGAGCAGGATAGCAGCAGTGCATGCAGGGCTCTCAGTATTCCATGGAGTCTGAATACATGGGAATACAAGAAGTTAAAGATGGAGAGGCAGGATCAGGACTGTCAGATGGAGCAGATCGTGGCTTCTTGGCAGCTGGAACACTAATTCCTTTTAACATAAACGTCAGCAGATAACCAAGGTTTTGATAAATGTAACATCAGACTAAACTTTGCAATGCCCTAATTATTTTTAGTTGGTTTTAGAGTGGGTTGCTGTTCTGACATCGCTGCTGCTTCATCCATGAGACTGCAGGCAGGGGTGCAAACCTTTGAAGGCAAGTGGTCCCTGGTTCCCTCTGAACAGTCATATTTTCATAATTTCCATAACCACCTTCTTCCTCATATGCCTGCTGCTCACTGGGGTCAGTCCTGCCAGTCAGGAGCAAAGGATGAGGGCACAGGAGGATGAGGATGGTAGGCAATGCTGGGTATCAAATGGCTGTGGAGGGAACACTACAATAAAGTGCAGAGAAGAGGTGAAGGCAGGGACCTGCTGTACAGTGTTTCTGGCCTGTTGTCTGGAAGCAATTAACTCCTTAAAGGATAGGATGTCCTTGTGGATATCTGGGAATTGGTCTTATCCCAGCTCTGTCATAAACTCATTAACCTAAACTCCCTAGGTCTTGGGTTTTGTTCCAATTCACAGCACATGAGTTGTGTGTGGAGACAAGGGGCTGTTCATATTTCATGGAACGTTCATACTACCACCATTAATTTGTTAATTTATTTCAGAGCTACCTGTCAAAAGAGGTTTAGCCAGCAGGCCAGTGAGGGTGACTCTCCCCCTCTACTCTGCTCTTGTGAGACCCCAAGCTGAGTGCTGAGTCTGGCCCTGGGGCCCGCAGCACAAGAAAGATTGGGACCTGTTGGAGTAAGTCCAGAGGAGACCATGGAGATGCTCAAAGGGCTGGAGCACCTCTCCTACAAAGTCAGGATGAGGGAGCTGGGATTGTTCAGCCTGGAGGAAAGCTCCTGGGAGACCTTAGAGCATCTTCCAGTACCTGAAGGGGGCTACAGGAGAACTGGAGAGGGACTTTCTGCGTGGGCATAGAGGGACTTTTACAAGGACATGTAGTGATAGGACAAGGAGGAAGGGATTCAAATGAAAGAGGGTAGGTTTAGGTTAGGTAACAGGAAAAAATTCTTCACTCTGAGGGTGGTGAGGCACTGGCACAGGTTGCCCAGAGAAGCAGGGATGTCCCATCCCTGGAAGTGTTCAAGGCCAGGCTGGATGGAGCTCTGATCAACCTGCTCTTGTGGAAAGTGTCCCTGCCCATGGTGGGGGTTGGAAATGGATGATATTTCAGGTCCTTTCCAAACGACTCTATTCCATGATTCTATGATCTCACTGTATGGCCTGCTCCACTTCCACCAGCGTGCTTGCCCACTTCACCAGACCTGAAACTGTGAATTCTCTCTGGAAATCGCATCTCACATTTCTTGGGGATCGTTTTTTCCCCCAGTGCTATAAAACGCTCTGTTCGGTTCTGCTTTTAGACACCAGTAGGCGCTATAAGGCCTCCCAGCGGATCGTTTTTTTCCCCCAGTGCTATAAAACGCTCTGTTCGGTTCTGCTTTTAGACACCGGTAGGCGCTATAAGGCCTCCCAGGAGCCTTCTCTTTTCCAGGCTGAACAGCAGCAGCTTTCCCTCGCTTATCTGAGGGTCCGCTCCCTGAGGGAGGCGCGGGGGCCGCACTCTCTCGGCGGGGCAGACCTGTCCCGGCCGGACCGGGCCTGTCCCGGCGCGGGTGTCACTGTCCCGGCCGGAGCGGCCCTGTCCCGGCGGGGGTGTCACTGTCCCGGCCGGAGGGGCCCTGTCCCGGCGGGGTTGTCACTGTCCCGGCAGGGGTGGCCCTGTCCCGGCCGGAGCGGCCTGTGGGGGGACCGCGCTCCGGGGGCGGAGGAGCGCTGACAGCGGGCCGCGCGCGCATGCGCACTAGACGCCGGGACTTGTTGCCGGCGCTCGTAACTCCGGGGCCGGGCCGGGGACCGGGGCTGCCCGTGAGGTGACGGGGCGGGAGGGCAGGGAAGGGAAAGGCAGGGAAAGGCAGGGAAGGGCAGGGAAGGGGTAGGAGAGGCCGCCTTAGCGCAGGTAAGGGAGCGGCGCCTTGCGGGGCCGCGGGGAGGGGAGTGGGCGAGATGAGCGCGGCCCCTCCTCAGCGGGACCCTCCCTCAGCGGGGTCGGGGCGGGCAGCGCCGGGAGCTGAGTCCCCTTCCCGCGGGGAGCGGAGCCCCCTTCCCGCGGGGAGCTGAGCCAGCCCACCCTGCTCCGGAGCGGAGGGACCCGCTCCCTGCCCAGCGGCGAGCCTGGCGCTTCCCAATACGCTCCTGAGGGAGCCGGTCCCGCCCGCCGCGGCTCCGCGTCCGTGCCGGAGCCGGGAGCGCGGGGGGCTCCCAGCGCCACACGGGACCCGGCTCCCGTTCCTGGAGCCCGTCCGCTGCTCCCTGGGTTCCTGCGGCGCAGCCCCACCCGTGGGAGGTCTTCCCCTGCCCTTTATCTGCCTGGCAGCCGGCTTGTTTAAAAAGAGCAGCTTTCGAGAATTTGGAAGCAGTGTGTGATAAACTCCAGTGTGTTGCTTAGAGTTTAGCGTGCAGGTTTGCGCTGAAGATTCCCCAAGGCTCTTCAAAAATGCTTTCTTTTCCCTCAGCGCTAAATTTCAGTCCGTAGAAAGCAAGGATAGAGTCATGGCACAACTTCTGTGGGCGGTGTTGGGGTTTTTTTCTTTCTCTCTCTCTTTTTTTTTTTTTTTCCCCCCCCGTGATGAAACACATCAGCTGAGACAAAATTTCTTCCTCACCGTGTCGCGCTGCCCAACACTTAGCAAATGCTGTTTTGGGAGGAGTAGTCTCCGTGCTGTTTTCCTGCTGTTTAAAAGGAGAATATGTAGTTATTTGTATTTTTTGTTGTTTGTTTCGTTTTCAGCATCCAGAATAGTGCTGTCGTCAAAGACATGTGCATTCCTGTTAGAGGCAAAACATCCCGAAAGTAATGTCCCTGGACCTGTGTGATGAGGACCTAGAATATTTGCTTTTGAAGGATTGAGTTTTTTTCGGGGAGTGGTTTCTCTGTGAGTTTATCAGTCAGAAGTGTGTTCTGCATGAAGCATTACTTGGGAATCAGCAAGTAAATAAGATCCAAGAAAGGAAATGTTTGAAGTGGAAAGCCCCAAAATAAACGAGCAATTGCCTGCACTGATAAAAAGAACTTGGTATCAATAGCCAAATCTCGTGCATTCTTGTATGCTACTACGTTATCTGATCAGGTCAGTTGACTAAGATGCCTGTTCTCTTTGTTCTTTCTTGTTTGTGACATATGATAACTGGCCAGCTGTGCTGGCCTTTCAGTTGAATTATTTTGAAAAAGGAAAATCACTCAATATTCCAAGAACAGAAAGGAACATGTGTCTTTGTGTAGTGGTTCTTTTCTGTGGAATTAGTGGTGAGTTTGTTAATGATCTCAAGGTTTTGACATTTAAATACAAAGTTCACAAGCTGGTGCATTCACACAAGCTCATCAACAAGGAACAAAATTTTCAAACTGCTGTTATTGGAATATGTAATGTCCTGTGTGATTCCTAGAATCACAGTCCAGGCTGGAATATGTAGTTAGATGTTATAGATTAAATTATAGGGAAATTTCTTTGGGAGGGATCTTCTGCAGTTATCCTTGGATCTCTGTAGAGAATGTGGCTCACTAGATGTCTGGAATTCTTGTCTGGCCACTGCTGGTAGCTGAACCTGCCAGTTATTGCAAAACATTTCACATGTGAAGGGAAGAGATTGTCAAAGGCACCTTCTTTTCCAAAGTAGTTAGTTTTCTGGTTGCATCTTCCTGCATTTTTATGCTTGTAATATTAGTATGTCTCACAAATACCAACCAGGCTTTTCACAAGTTTGTTTCACCTTTTCTTTCTTTCTTTTTTTTTTTTCCTTTTTTTTTTTTTTTTTTTTTTTTTTTTTTTTTTTTTTTTTTTTTGTGTCTTTTAAAGGAATAGAAAAAATGAACCCTTTCTATTTTCTGGGTTTTGGACATTCTCATCTAGGCTTCTTCGGGAACAGGAGTGATCCTTTCAACAGAACAAATGAAACTTACTGCTACAGCACTGCCCAGGGCAGCACAGTGCTCCAAGGAGTAACTTTTGGTGGAATCCCAACTGTCCTGCTGCTTGATGTAACCTTCTTTTTTGTAAGCCCAGTTTTTTATTTCTTGTATTGAAAGTACTTCTGGCCTTCTCAAAAGTGAGATTGTTCCGAATTCTCTTATTTATTGGGTTGGAATTTGGTGTCTGAGTATGTCAGAATAAGAAATGAGTTGAGGCCATCCTGGGAACATCAAGGCAGTTTTCAAGTGTTGGTAAATGTTTGCATACAGATGGGATGGTGGTGTCACTGTATGTTGGATGTGTAGATGTAGGGAGAGTGCAGTTTTACAGGATCTGTTTGTGGAGTCAGTGAATTTTGTGGTTGTAGCTCAAATTTTCATGTTTTATCTTAACTGCAAGAACATTTGGGTTTAAGTACTGGGTGCATTTCAGGAAGGAGACACCATTACTAAGCTGTAAAATGACAGATTTTCCATACTGTATTTCCTTTTGAAAAACCAACTTTTTACAATTAGATTTCCTGAAGCTGTAGATGAAGATGAGATAACATACTGACCAGCTCAGTCCTGCCAAAAGGTGGAATATGATTAGTTGCTATCTGGGGGCTCCAGGACAGGCCTGAAACTGCACTAAAACTTGTGGTTATTTTTGTAAGCTGGGTATAGGTGGTCTTCAGCCACCAGAAACAGGGCTGTAGACCTGCAAATTGGCCTGAGAAGAGGGACTGTGGTAGTAAAACAGACAAAAAGGATAACAGTTTCTGAGTTCTAGAAGTCTGCTGTGTAGAAACTTAAAGTACTTGTGCTCTGAGCTGGTCATTCTGTAGGAATGTAGAGGATATTCCTCAAAGTTCTATAGTGGCATTCTTTGCTGTTCATTTGGTGTATGCTACCATAAATCCATTTTCTGAGGATGTGCAGTATTTACAGCTCTGTGTCACCAATGGCACAGCATTTAATAAGATTTAGTTGAAGTGTTTGCCTTTTTTTTTTTTAAAGCTGTGGCTCAGTTTTAAGACACCAAGTCTGCTTTTGAGTTCCTTGCTGTTGAACTCTGCACTCAGGCAGGGTTAGGTAGGGAGTTGGGTGCAGTGCAGAAGGCTCCTCTCTTCTTCATGTACCAAGTACTGAAAATTATCTATCAACTCCTGTATTCTTATTTTCATGACATTTTTACTGCATATCCTTTCAGTAGCTGTCAGTTGATGGATTTCTGATATGTTATTTCTAGGATGGTTTCCAAAGGAAGTGAGGTTTATATATTTCATTCCCATTTTTATCTGGCAGTCCTGCCTAATAACTGTAGAATACTATAACCAATTTCAGCCAGAGTTGTGAAGAATCTAGAGAAGTTTCCTGCTTCCACCAAGTTTAATGACCAGATGAAGGAGGAAGATCTAAATTAATCCTCCCTGTTAGGAGGAAGGCTCTCATAAGTAAGTTATATTAATTGTGAAATGTGGAAATGAGCTGTGTAATCTTGACACAGAGATAATCTGGACATGTATCCTGGCTGGCCAGTCAGTATTTGATCCCAGTGAGTTACATCACTAACACCACTTTCCAGCCAAACAGGTATGGGATGGAGGAGGAACCAGAAGGTGAGGGTGTATGCTACATATGCATAGAAAACAGGCCTTGCTACTTCATTGCTTTCTGTAGAGCAACTTGTTAAAAAAAAAAAAAAGAAAGAAGGTAAGCTATGAAATACTCAGTGATGGAGCTTTTTGCTTGTTTTCTTTGTCCCTTTCAAAAAGAGAAAATATAGGGGGATTAAAAAGATTAAAAAAAGATTAAAAATACATTGCAGAGATCAGAGATAGGTAGTTTTGGTCCCATACAGGTTGGTCTGTAGCATGGCCACCACTGAGTTGGCTGCATATGATAATTGATTTAGGAGCTAGGACAGCATTTTTGTCAGTTCTTACACACCTAAGAATGATTATTTTGAAATGGGAAAAAGAAATATTTGAATATCTTCTTTTTTATTTTCTAGATTTTAATATTACTGTTTTCCATTATAAGAAAGAGATTCTGGGACTATGGTCGTGTTGCTCTGGTGTCAGAAGTTGAAAGGTAAAAAAGATATGTAATCAGACTGACTTGTTGAATCATTTGGGGAGTGGGGAGGAAAGTACAGTAAATGTGGCTTATATTAGGTGCATTTATATCAATTAGATATGCTTGTAATCACTTGTACATATTTATTAAAAATGCCCTCACACTGCTTTGTGTGAAATACTTCCCCCCAGAGAGTTACTGTGGTTTCAGCCAGAAGTCCTGTGTTTCCACTGCCATGGATTTCATCCTACAGCTGTGAGTTAAGGAAGTGGAGGGAAGGAAATAGGCTGCTTGTCTGCTGACATGCTGCACACCGATGTTTGCAGTGTGCTTCTGTACAGAGGGATATTAACCATTCTGTTTATCTTGGCTCAAGCCCAGTGTACTCCCAGAGCTCCCTGCACAGCCTGTGCCACAAAATCTCCCCAGGGTTCAAAAAGAAAAACTTACTTTTGCAGGTTTCTGAAATTCTTCACTGATTTGTAGTAATATTTCAAACAAGTGTTTGATTTTTTTTAAATGTAGGATGATATATTGGGATGTTTAGAATCTAAGCTCTGTGTGTGTGAGGTGGGGAAACTTTAACAGTGAGCCTCTTCCTGGTGCAATCAAATTGTGGTAAATTCACAGCTGAGCCACTGGAAAGAACTCAAACCCTGTTTTTAGGTGTAATCTGTGGACAGTTGTGAAAGCTAGGTGATGTAAAATAAAATGAGCAATAACTGAGCAGGCTTTAATCCAGCTGGCTGAGGCAGTAGTCATGAAGGTGCTCTGGTACTGGGCTGTGGAGGTGTGGGGCCAGCAAGCTGGAGCAGACAGACACCCAGGAGCCTGTGTTTTTGTCCTGCTGGACTGTGAGCTGAGCCTGCTGGCCAAAATTACAGAGACGCCCAGGAACACACTCCATTCTAACAGGTGTTCTCCTGCAATTACCATTGCAACATTTCTTTTTAGCAACAGACTGAAAACAGGCACTCTGCTGCTTTTGAGGGCTACAGAGTTTCTAAATGTTTCTAGCCTTGCTACAGGACGGTTTGTGTGAGGAGGATGGCTTTGCAGGGACTTAGTTGTGAAGAGAAATTGTGAGCAGTGCCTGTAGCATAAAGGAAGAAAAGTGAAGGGGAAAAAAGTGATGTCTTGTAGTGAGGAATATCCAAACAAGAAGCCAGCTTGCAAATCTGATCCTGGTTAGGCTCCCAAACCTGTGTTGCATTCTGTGACATCATGTGGCTTTAATATCCTGATAAAATGTTATTTTCTTTCAAGTTCAGTTATGTGCTCTCATGTCAGGAGCTGCCCGTCCTCTCTGTTCAACAGGACACATACACAAGTTACTGTAATCAGGCACGTTCTGCAGGGTGAAAACCACAGCTTTCATAAGTGAAACAGTGTGTTTGTACTGCATCCCTTAGTCAGAATTGTTAAGGTTGAAGTAATTCTGTAAAACTCCATCATCTGTTGTTAAAGATACTTAAATGCATCATTTAATGTGTTTTAGTGAATCAAGATACAACCGGCTGTCAACATCATCATCAGTACCTGAAGATCTTGAATATGATAAGGTAAGTACTCTAGAGTTCTGAATACACTTTCTGAATGGAATCTGCTGTAATTTGCCCTTCCATAAAGTTCAATGAACCATCATTAAACTGGAAGTTCATCTCTATGTAAAAATTAATAATGCACTGTTAACTGTGTTTTTATAGGACCATGCATAATCTCTGTTTCCTGACAAATTATTGCCATATCATAAAACCAGTATCTTGTGTCATTGTTTCTGAGTCTGGTTTGATTTTTGTTTTGGTTTGGTGGTTTTTTTTTTTTTTTTTTTTTTTTGGTGGTTTTTTTTTGTTGGTTTTTTTTTTGTTGTTTTTTTTTTTTTTGTTTTTTGTTTGGTTTTTTTGTTGTTGTTGTTGGTTGCTTGTTTTTTTTTTTAATTTAGAGAGGTACTATATGTTAGTGTTTCAAAGGGGGAGGGGAGAGTGAAAAAAAGACTAGTAGATAATTTGTACTGGGATAACTGTTCAAAAAGATACATTGAGTTCACACTGACAATAATACCTAGTTGTTCTTTACAGTACATTGTTTTCCTCACAGTGTTGAGAAAACTGGATGCAAGTGTGAGGCTAATAATAATGTTATGCACTCTCAGTAATCAAAATGCTTTGAAGTGGAGGGTAATATTTTGGCCAATAACTGGCTCCCTCCATGGTCTTTCTGAAGTTGTTGAATTGGTACACCTCTACAATTTTATGTTGCAACTTCAGAATGAGCCATGCAAGAGTTGTCCAGTGGTGGCATCCTAAGTTTTCAACATTCTATATATGCATGCATCAACTTAATATCTAGCCTTGCAATTAATTATTTGTGTGAGCATCAAAAGCATACTGGTGGTTGATAAGGATTGCTCTGCTATTTGTGCACTTTACTTCATCTTTTTCAAACCCTAAAGCAACTTTAGCTGTTGAGTAACACGTGCCCATTTAGTTGGATAATGTTCACTTGAAAGAGGAGCCCTTTTGAGAGAGAAGGGGTTTTTTTTGAACCATAGTGAGATGCTCAGTGAGATGTGAATTCTGCTATCCAGTTTCATTGGAGGATTTGTAAACCTATATAAAAAGCCTTTCTTTTAATGTAATCACAGCAGTGTTTTTAACAAGCATTTAACTGATTAACTTTTATTAGTCCCTTGTATTTCAGAGCAACAAGCTGCCAGCTTTTTAGCTAAGAGACTGTCTTAATAGAAAGACTTGTCTTAATTGGATGGTTTAGACTCTAATTTTTGTATGTCAGCTCCTAAAAACTTCTTTTCTTTAAATTTTTTAATAGGGGTTTTGTTCTTGGATTACAGCTGCTTTTCGGATGCAGTAAGTATATGAAACAGAAATAGTGAGCTGTGGTTTGCTTTGATCTTTTTTAATTTAGAAAGGAGGTTTTCATTCCAAAATTTTGGGGGTTATTTTCCCATTTGAGTAGATAGAGTTTTAGTAAAAGCACTGATACAGGTGCCTTTGGTTGGTTGAAAAAAGGAAGTGAAAATAAGGTCAATTTATGGGAATGCTTTTTCAGGATACAGTTGTCCTGCTAGAAACCCAGGGACTTCCCAGTCTTGGGCCAGTGTGTGAATCTGAGAGAATCTATAGCATTTATATGGATTCAGAGCTAATAATTACACTCTAGGATTTTACTCTTCAAAGAGTATCTCGTGGGTGTTCCCCTGTTTGAAGCCAGCAGGGCCCCAGGCAGGCAGTGGGATTTCCCTGCAAGGGTTTCTGTGGAGAACTGATGGTTTAGTTGGGGCTGGAATTGGCTAACTAGGGAAAGTCCATCCCAGTGTTTCCCAGAAACTGAATGTTAAACATGTGATGTGCATTCTTTATGTCTCTGGGGCTTGGTAGATCATGACTTTAAAAATCAGTTTCTAGCTTGGATATATTGAAATATGAAAGGAGTGGGGGTTAAGCCTGTCCTTCTTCATTTTTGCTAGTTCAGTTCCTTCCTTTTCTAAGTTCTCCTATTCTAATGATCTAATCTGCTGACAGTGGAGAGATGGTGAGAGTTCATTCCAAAGCCTTTTATATCTCCTGTTAGCTGGGTGTCATAAGAGTGATGTGGTTCTATGGTAATTTGCCTCCCAGAGATGAGTGAATACTGTCACTGATCTTAAATTTGGAGAGCTAGGCTTGTGACTGGCATAAAGCAGGAGGTCACAGCTAAAGTCTTTGTCCTCTTCTAGTCCAAAAGAATTTGGATTCATATTTGCTTTTCAGATTATTGTTTCAATCTTAAATTCCCTAGTGTTAGATTTTGTATAGTGGTATTGCACAAGAAAAACACACTTTTGGAACCTGAATTTACACGTGAAAGAACACAGCCATTTTGAAAGCCAGTAGGGATTGATGGGAATGGGGATGTCACTGAGTAGACTGAGGATCTAATGTGTGTTCATAAAGCACTCCCAAGAACATTAAGTAAGCTGACCATGTGCTTTTCTGGCTGATGCAGTGATGATGAGATCCATGAGAGGTGTGGTGAAGATGCCATCCATTACCTCGCCTTCCAGCGTCACATCATCTGCTTGCTGATTGCTATCAGCATTTTGTCTGTGTGTGTGATATTGCCTGTCAATCTCTCAGGTGATCTGCTTGGTAAGAATTTATTATTTTGTATTCTTAGAACAGTTCTTTATTTTATATAATAGCAAAAACTCTTTAGGATTTTTTTTTTGGTTAAGTTCATAAGGTGGTGTTTTAGTGTTTTAACCACACTAGTGGGTTTACTCTGGCTGGATGCCATCTTCACAAACTGCTGCACCATAAGTCACTTTTCTACAGGGTGCAGTCCTTTATGCACATCATGAGTGCCCCACAGGGTCACAAATCCCACCAGGAAACCTGCTCCAGCATGGGCTCCTCTCTCCATAGATCCACTGGTCTCTGCCAGGACCCTCCTCCAGCACAGGCCTCCCACAGGACTGCAGCCTCCTCTCAGGCATCCACCTTCTCCAGTGTGGGTCTTCTCCATGGGCTGTAGGTGGATCTCTGCATCCCCATGGTTCTCCACCATGGGCTGCAGGGAAACCTCAGCTCTGGTGCCTGAAGCGCCTCCTGACCTTGGTGCCTGCAGAGTTGTTCCTCCTGCATATTCTCACTCTGCTCTTCTCTGTCTGCAGTTAGATCTGCACAGTGACTTTTTTCTCCTTCTGAAATGTGTTATCATGGAGGTGTTACTATCATTCCTAATTGGCTTGGCCTCAGCCAGCAGTGGGTCTGTCCTGGAGCTGGCTGGCATTGGCTCTTTTGGACATGGGGGAAGCTTCTGGCAGCTTCTCACAGAATCCACCCCTGTAGCCCCCTTGTTACCTAAACCTGGCCACACAAACCCAACACACTCCCTCAGACTGATGTGAAATTTGTGTGATTGTAGGGGGCTCTTTAAACAGTTGTCAGAAACAAGATTGCAGAGCTCCTGCAGACAAGACTTAGATGACAAGACTTAAAAAGGCTCAAGGCAGGATTAACTTTACCCATGCCTTCTTAACTGGGGTTGATCATTATGGTTTTTATTGGTGGTGGTTGTCAATGGAAAACATCTTCACAGCTGAGGAATCTTTTTCTAGTATCCAGTCTGAACCTCTTTTGCTTCAATTAATTTAAAATCAATGTTTTTATCTGTCATTTGAGATAATAGGTTATTCTTTTCCTTTTTACAAAATCCTTGTAGCTGCTTGAGAATTATAAACATTTTTATCTGCTTTTTCCTCTTTCTCATAAACAAACCAGTTAATTTGGTCTTTAATGAGAAATATTTTCCATTTGGCTGATCATAAAATCGTCAACCATGCCTTGAATTTTTTATTTAATCTAGCTACACTGTCTCCCATTGTTTCTTTAAGTCTTTGTTTGTGTCTCAAAATTGGACAAATCTTGCAGAGACTTTGTCAATGCTGACTAGATAAAGTTCATGGTGCAGTCTGGTCCTCATTATGTCTTCCATTGTGGCACCTACAATGTCCTCTAGTCTGCCATTCAGTTTGCTGGTGGGAAACCTGAGTTCTTTCAGTGAGGTCTCTGTTAAACCCTGTTTATAAATTCTTCCATTTTTCATTATGAGCCCTTACAATCCCATTTCATACCTGACTTTGTATCAATCTCCTCAAGATGATGTTTAAAGTGTTGTTCATGGTTTTTAAGAACCTTGTGACATAGCTCTTGTCTGTAATAGAATACATTGCACCTTTTCCTTTTTGTATTGTTTACCTTTGGTGCTTCCATCTTTGACCTCCCTTTTATGAGCTCTTTCTTGGCAATTCTCTGTTTATATTAAAACAAGCTTTTTATTAAAGCAGAGCAATATAGCTTCTGTTTTTCTGTATTAACCTTTGTGAGTCTGGGAAATACAGCAGAAACCAAAGATTTAGTATCTCTCCCCTTCTTCCTCCTCTTCCACAGTAAGCTGATTTGTGCATTTTCGGTTGTGATGACTTAACTTGCAATGTGATTTAACAGTCTGGGCTGGAAGGACTGTTTAGCTTTCTAGGTACACTAAACTCCTTTTTCTTTGTGATCATTTGCTCAATTTTCCCTCACCTGCATTACAATTTTATTAAATACTTGACAGTCTATTGAAATAATGTCATGTAAACCCATTTTTGACCTTACCAAGGTTGTCAGCACTGTTTTGTCAACACTGAATTAATGCAGCTTAAAAGCCTGAGATAAGAAACCAGTTAAGATGAAAGAAAAAAGTGAATGAAATATGTTCAATCCCTAAGCAATATTGTTAATGGACATGGAAGGAGATTGGAGGGAGAAAGAGAACTGCTTCAAAGATGAAATGTATAGATTTTCAAAACACTCTACTGTTTTTCTTGATGGCTTGAATGTGGTATAATCCAGGGGTGTCTTTTCCAACTTTAAAACACAGGACAGAGTAAACTAGCATTGATTATGATTCTAAATATTTTTATCAATTAACTTGCTCAACAATAAAAAGAAATATATCAACTCCTTTAAAAAATAGAATAAAATATGACTTTCTGACAGTAAGTGTTGCATCAGTTAATTTGCCTACTTGTTCTTGTTCTTAGATAAAGATCCCTATAGTTTTGGAAGAACAACTATTGTAAATTTACAAACCAGGTGAGTCTTGCAGAGTCCCTCTGTGCTGAATTCTGTTTCCTGCCATGGTCTCTAAACACAACAATTGATACTTGCAGCATGGCTCATGGGGTTGGAATAACTTAATCCCTGTCTGTCAGCTGAAACTGGGATATGTTCTCCTTCAGGCTGTGCACTTGCAGTGCTGATAAGAAATCCTGAGGCTGGGCTTCTGGTCTCTCAGCTCTCACTTCTTACACCACGTGTTTCTCTTGGCTAATGACTGCTCACCCAGTGATATTCTTTTCAGAAATTTCCCCATTAAAGGAAACCATGCTTCAGAAAGAATGTAAAGCTGATAGCTTTACTGGAAAGTGCAACTGGGATGATTTAAATTCCCTTACATTAGATTTATGTGTGTGCATATCTCTCCCATCTGAGATTATAACTAAAATTACTTCAATGTGTTTTTCAATGTCTGTAAAATAGTTGAAGTACGAAGCTGCACAAATCTTCTTGATTTATTCTTGATCAATCCATATCCATCCCTGGCACCAGTGTCCAGTAGAATTTCTGTTTTGTTTAACCATGTTATGAAACTAAGTAACAAATGGGGATTTTTTTACTTTGTTGATTTTTTTAATCTGTAAAATAGGTTTGTTTATTTTAGTTTAATTGCAATTATTAATGCTCTTCACAAAACTGAAGAGCTGTTCACAGAACAGAACTTCTGTAAACTTTGAAGAAGGAGCTATCAGAAGAGCAGAATTTACTCCCTGTATGAGGCTGTTTTCAATTTGAGTAAGGATTGTGTTTAAGGAGAGTTTAATTATGCACTCAGCACAGTAAATAATAAAATAAATAACAACTATTTTGGCAAATAGCATCATATGTCATATATGGCATATAGGTCATCTGAGTGAGAAAGTAAAAGTCAAACACTGCCTAAATATGTCCATGTCATAGAGCATCTGTTTTCTTTTTAGCTCCATGATCCATAGAATTTTATGTGAGGCAAATAATCCTGTTGGCTGTCCAAGGCATCTGCATGGGTGTGACTGACTGCACAGTTACACCTTTTTTTCTTTTTTTGTGTTCAGTGAGAGGTTTTGATCTGATTGTCATTTTGAGGGCTGCTTGTATCCACTGGACAATTGGTTCTTCCTGTTTCTCATATTTCTGTTTTTTCTGACAGCAATAATCTTCTTTGGCTGCACACAGTTTTTGCTGTTGTTTACCTGATTCTGACTGTTGTCTTCATGAGACATCACATGAAATATGTCACATATAAAGAAGAAAACACAGTAAGTGTCTGTATTGGAGTGAAAAAAAGTGTATTTGCCAATGGATAATGCTAAAATAGCAAATTGCTAAGGTGCCTCCTGCATGCTAGAAAGTGACATGGAACTGAAGGAATTGACTGAAAGCAATGCTCTACTGAGTGAATTGTGGAAATGGATGGAGAGAAGGGGGTTGGGGAGGGATTAGTGAAATTTTGCTGTAATCTTTTGCCAGTGTAGAAGGTGCTGTCTTAAATAGATGAGCTCCCACCAAAATCAGAATTACCTACTTTTTTTCCCCCACTCTACTACACATCTAATTGTGCTGTGTCTTGGCCTTCTTTACATTCTTGTTTTCTCTTTTGTAATGTGTTTCATCAAAATGTAACTTGCATTTTCTCTCCCAGGTTAAGTGCACATTGTTCATAACTGGTCTTCCAAAACATGCGAGTGAAGAGATAGTGCAAAACCATTTCACGTAAGTTCCACATTTGAGTAATAACATTAGAGCCATAGAATGGTTTGGCTTGGAAAGGACCTTAAAGATCATCAAGTTCCAGTTCCCTGCCACAGGCAGGGACCCCTTCCACTAGACCAGGTTACTCAGTGCCCCAACCAACATGACTCTGAACACTTTCAGGGATGGGGCATCCACAGCTTCTCTGAGCAACCTGTTCTAGGGCCTCACTACCCTCACAGGGAAGAAGTTCCTCCTAATATCTAATCTAAACCTATTCTGTTTTTGTTTGAAGTCATTCTCCCTTATCCTGTCACTACATGCCCTTGTAAAAAGTTTCTTTCTTTCTTTGTTTAGGAATGGGAGATGTAAAATTGTCCTGGTAGTTTTCCCTGCCCAAGCAGATAAGTTTTTTGAATTTTGCGCTGTTTAAAATTCAGAAAAGACTATATTTCAATCAAGTTAGTTAACTGATCTTAAAATCAGAATTTAAGGAAGTGTATGTGTATCCACACTTGCCACTCATGCCCCCACACAACTTTTGATTGGAATAAAGATGCGCATCTCATCTTGAGTAACTTCCAGTGACTGTCTGTGGAAGTCTCTGCTCTCTGATACCTCATTCAGAAATTAAATGAGTGATGAGATGCCAGTTAGATACCAGTGCTGCTCTTTGAAACAGTTTCTTCACTGTACTTTATGTTCTTATTGTTCTCATGTGCTGCTTCCTTTCAGGGATGCCTACCCAACTTGCACTGTGCTGGAGGTCCAGCTGTGTTACGATGTAGCCAGGCTTATTAACCTCTTCAAAAAAAGGTACTTGTTTTTGTAACCTACACGAGTTTGGCATAATTTTATGAATGTTTTGCTAGTCCTTAATCAACAGGTACCAGCAGTACTAACCTGGTGCATCCTAAAGATGGATTCTGCTCTTCAAGTTCTGCTGTGGACTTCAGTTAGATTATGGGGCTCAGCTCATCTCTTGTTGGTGTGATATGCTGTGTTTTGACTTACTCATTATTTATGTATGTATGTACTTAATTATTTACAGACAGGCAGTGCAAAGTGAAAAACTGAACTATTGAATTGATAACTGTTAACCCTGCTTCTTTGGCCAGAGGTGCTGATCACAGGAGAGACAAGTGTTATCTTCTGGGCTCTTAAGAGTAACATTGGGTTGTTATTTTTCATGGAACCTCTCTAGAAGCAGCAAGTAGTCCTAGAACCTCACTACAAGTGTAGGCTGTATAATGATATTACAGACTTGCAGATAAATTATATAAGTAACCAAAATAAACTGCATGTGGATATCTTTGGTGACTGATTAATTTGCTATCAGTCCTTGGCATAATTTTTTCCTCTCAGGGATTATAATCTTTTTAAGCTTGATGTTGATACTTTTTTCTTGCAAAATGTTATGGATTTTTTTTTTTTTTTCAGAAAACAGGCAGAAAAAAGCCTGATTTACTATGAACACCTGCATCAGAAGTATGGCAAGAGGGTCCAAATCAACCCTAAGCCATGTGGACAATTCTGCTGCTGTGAAATGAGAGGATGTGAAAGGGTGAGAGATTCTGTTCTTTTCTAGTTATAGCTAAGTAGGTTATTAGAGGAGTGGAAAATAGTGTTTGTGTCATGTTTCATTGACCTTCAGAAAATTCTTTATTCATTTATAGCTAATCTGCCATGTTCTTGTACTGAGTAGAAAAGGAATTCCTGAAAACTTGTGAAATGTAATCTTAGTGCACAGACTGAAGTACAAGAAAATCTTCCTGCTGTCTTTGCCTTGTGACATGATTAGTAATTTGTGGGAGTGGCATGAGGAGGGGTGACTATGGTTTGTGTAAGCTGTGTGTTAATGAGGATATTGGCCATCTGGTACTTGCACGTAACAGCCACCAATTTCCCCACAGGAGGATGCTGTAGATTATTATACCAAAGTTAGAAATGAACTTGAGGAAGAATATTCAAAAGAGGAACAAGCTGTTCATAATAACCCATTGGGGATGGCCTTTGTAACATTTCAAGAGAAATCCATGGCAACCTAGTAAGTGTTGTCCATTGTCTTGTTTGCTCTCTTTTTACTAAAATAATACAACTGATCTCTTGTTTATGTCCCTTGTTTGCTTATGTTGGTTCTTCCTTTCTTCTTTTTTACCATTCTGTGGATTTGCTCTGCTTTGCTTTCTGGTAAGTTTTCCCATAAATGTGTTTTAGCCTCTATGCTTTGAATGAAGAAATTATCTAAGAGACTAAAAGGCTTGGGACATTTAATGGGATAAAGAGCCTTTCTCTTCTGTGTGGGATCCAGTCCATCAGGGTAGGTTTTAGGAGGCCAGACTAATTGGTTCTTGGATATGAGTTACTGACAACTCCATTTCCTACTGTGCAAATGGTGCAATTACCAAACTATCAGAATGGGTACAAATTACACTGCCAGTTAAGTCATCTCAGCAGGGTAGGCTCAGTGAGGGACCTGGCCACAGGTGATAGATACACATATTCTGTATATCCCTTATCTGTTGTTATAGATATATGTTTAGACCTAATAGCAGAAGTTGTTTTGTGCTTTTATTCAGTCATTTGCAGAGAAAAATGTGTGTAGCCTCTCATGTTCTGTTGGCACTTTGTAAACATCTTTTGTTAACACAGTGGGTAAAGGGAAGCAGAATAATGTTTGTATTGCAACATAACACATCATGCTTTTTTCTGTTCTTAGCTTCTGTAATTTAAATTGTCTGCATTCTTTTGGCCTTCAAGTCATGTTAGAGAGACAGTTTTTGAGGCTGTTTTTCAAGGAAGTCCAGGATGTAGAATTTCTTTCAAGAATTTGGTATATTGGAGAAAGTTTTGCTTGCTACTCTTTCATTGAGTAGTGATTGTGTGATGAAATCTTCCTCCTCTCTTAATTTTGTAATGAAGTAACATTTTGAGATGTGAAAATGAAAGAAGAAATAAGCACTGAAGTTCCTTCTCTAGCTACTGGTGTGTTGTGTACAATTTTGATGGGATAGTCCCTCCTTGAGCAAATGTTCTGAGTTGCACTGCAGGCATCTCTGAGTTCAATCATCAAGACCTGAAAATGTTTTAGTTTGTTTAGCTTGGAATTAATGTGGTGGACTCCATTCCCTAGGAAATTAGATTCAATTATGTGGGAAGCTGAGGCTCCCATTAAATTAGAAAGTTACTTGGTGCCCTTAGGATGCTCTGCTGTGCAGGGCCCTGAAATAGGATGAGAGAAACAGAACACCAGAAGTGAGGTTCTGGGGGCTCAGGTGGTTGTAGAAGCTTTTTAATGATAGCTAAAACTTGCTCTGTATGTATTTTTTAAAATAAACTATCAAAGAATAATCAACTGTCTTAAATAATTGCTGCTGCTTGCTGCTGGCAATCTGACATCACTGCTTGAATCTGGTAAGGAAAAAGTCTGGGGGATTGAGGGTTGTGTTTTTAGTTTGGTGTTTGTGTGTGTGGCTCTCTGTCTTCTTTATGTTAAGACCACAACTGAGAAAAAAGCATGTTCACAGATTTTGGCATCACCCCATTTAAATGTAATGTAGATTGTTTCTATGCTACTGTAATAAAATAGTTTCTGAATGTGTGCCTCACCCTTGTACTGCTGTCCTTTGAGAGATCTTTGATAGCATTTATTCTGGGCGTGCTTAAATTTTCTTTAAGTGCTTTCAGTGTCAGTCAACTCATAATATTGGAAGATAGAATTAAGCACTGTGATTATTTTAGGAGTAGGTGAAAGAGGCTAATATTTTGAATTGTGAGAATACTAGCATGCTAAAAATTCTTCTGAGAATTGGTACTCAAGGCAAAATTGGCTGATTTGATGCTAGTGTAAAGGATTAGTCTGCAGTCTCATTTCATTAGTCTACTTTGATTTGAAGGCAGCTGTATTATGTAAAGATGTTTAGGAAACTCTCTGTCTTTGATTTTTTTCCCAATGCTCTCAGACTTTGATATTTTTTTTTAATATGACTCATTGCTGTTGTTCATGTTGGTAGAAGCAGTAAAGAGTTTAAACCAAGACTGCTTTTTATTTCTAACAAAACATATCTCAGGTCTCTGGTAGCAACTGTTTAAATAATGGTCATTAATGGATAATGTGTTAGAGTGTTGTTTAAGCCCTATCTTGATCACAGGTTATTAAAATTTTTAAAAAACCAAAATCCTTTATCGCTTATTCCCAGACTTTCTCATTACAATTTTAACATTTTCAGGTGCATAAAATTGGAAAAATCTTCTTCTTCCTTACAGCATCCTTAAGGACTTCAATGCCTGTAAATGTCAGAGCATTAAGTGTAAAGGAGAACCCCAGCCATCGCCCTACAGCAGGGAGCTGTGTGTATCCAGCTGGGAGGTTACATATGCTCCTTATCCTGAGAATATTTGTTGGTAAGATTGCTTTCTTACATCCATTTCTTGGTGATAATGTAGAATTAGAATGGGCACAGGACAAATAGGGATGAGTGTGGATTTTTTTAACACTAAACTAAAACTTTATGTGGTGTTGGAATGTGGCTGCTCTGCCTCTTTATTTTCATTTCTGGTGTTCTTCATTGACTTTGGGTCTGTGGACATTATTGGGGTATAGGACTAGAGTTTTTCCACCCCAAAATTTAAAAAAAACCCCAATCCTGTTTATATCTGTCCCTCAGTATTTCCCTTTTTTGAGGCTAGTGCATATCTACTGTTAAGATCTGAGGGAAACAACTTGGTTTTGGTGCTCAGTATCCTCAAAATATGTACATATTTTTCAGAGTTGCCATGTGATGAGCATAACTTGGTCCACTCTGTAAACTGTGGTCTGTCTTCTTCCTGTTCTTTTCCTTTTCTTCCTCCAGCCTTGAAGAAGAGGGACCAAGGCATATGCCAAGTACACAAGAAGACTTGTCATAATCAGGGATGTTACTGAACCTCTGTGTCCCTGTTTTGTTTGTTCTGAATATTTGGCTTTGCCTGATGCTCAAATCATTCCAGTCCTTTTGGCAACCATCTCAAATAACATTTTAGAACTTTACTTGTGTAAAATCTACAGTTGCTCTTTTAATATGGCAGAAAGGGATGCAGTGTTTGCAAATTGAAATTTTATTTCAAATCACAGTTTTTTGGTAGATTCTGCCTCTGATAGGTATTCTCCTTGCAGAAATTCTCTGTGTCCTCTATCTCTTCTCATTCCATTTCTGTTTAGTGCTTATGTATTATTGTACAATGAAAGTGTTTCATCCCAAACCTTAACTAGATTAGATATTGTGTTTGTGTAATGAAAGATTAGATATGTTCTTCTGCAAGCACAATTTATGGTATCATTTAAGAGAGGTTGCACAGTTCTCTTTATTTCTAATAGCAACTGGAACTTGTGTAGTGCTTTGTTATATAACTTTGAAAGCTCAGCTTAGAAAAAGCAGTGCCACCTGTTACTTGACAGATAGTGTATATGTCTTTTTTTAAGAGCAAATGCTTGTTGCTTATTTTAATACCTTTTTTATTTTTACTTCTTTCTCCAGGAAAAATCTTTCAGTGCGTGGATTGAAATGGTGGTTTAGATGGGCTTGCATTAATTTGCTCCTTTTTATTGTGCTGTTTTTTCTTACTACTCCTTCCATAATCATCTCAACCATGGACAAGTTCAATGTCACTAAACCTATTCACTACCTTAATGTGAGTATTGCCATATGTTTGGATGTAGCTGTGGATCAGACCAAAATTTTGGTAAATTGATAGGGTTTCATTGTTTTACCTTTAGTTGAAATTCCTACCTTGCAGCTTCAGTTGAAATTCTCAGGACTGTTTTATGTAGCTGCTGATGAAAACCATAAGTCCAGAATCAGGTCTTTAGCCCTCTTATGTTCCTGGAAAATAGTCTGAAGTAATTTTTATCTGAGGTTTTATGTTATTATAACATGCTTATGTATTTGTGGTAAAAATTTGCAGTCCAAACTTAAATAACTCTACATGTTGTAATCAAAAAAATCTTTCCAAAAAATGCAATTTCAAAACCAACTTGTATTTTGATTTTTATTATAAGAAGGGTGAAATTCAGATTTTTAGCTCTGAGGTAAATTTTTTTTTAAATTTTGCTTATAGGATTCAAAACAAGATTGCATATATATCTGATCCTAGTTTGACTGCAGCTAGAGCAATTTACAAGCTGTTCTTTTTAAATATTTCCCCAAGTGTAAACTACATAAAAACTACTGTGACACTGCACTCTAATGAAATTGAATTCCAAATCTCATTTTGGTTTTTTGTCTGGCATGCCAGTGCTAAGCACTCAATTTAAGACTTTCTGAATATAATTTCTCCAGTTTATCCTGCTATAATTTACAAAAAGCAAAATATTAGCATCTCTGTTCTACCACAACTGCATTAAAGTGTTTTTAATACTAATTCTCGTTTTCTCCCCCACTAGAATCCTGTCATCAGTCAGTTTTTCCCAACTCTCTTGCTCTGGTCCTTCTCAGCTTTGTTACCAACAATTGTCTATTACTCAACTTTGCTGGAGTCCCACTGGACAAAGTAAGCAACTTTTTCCTCTGTTTTTACCTTTTCAGCTGAGCTACTAAGATAAATGAAGTGCTGATCTTTTACAGAGTTCTCAAATCTGCAGACCTGTCCTAGCAGGGAATTTTCTGTTCTTGTCTCTTTCTAGTGTTGTAACCACACTTCAGGGTTTGGGTAATTTGTAACCCACACAACAAGTCTAATACGACCACATGATTTGCTTATGCTTTCCCCTGCTCCCCACCTCACTCCTCTTTGTGTTTAATGAGAAAAAAAAATTGTTTGAGCAGGCTCAGGAAGTGTAGCTTCAACAGGAGCATGGCAAGTGCCTCTAATCCCATAATTAACTTGCCCTCTGAGAAGACAGGCCATGTGGCTTGGATCTCCTCCAGGCTGACAACTTATAAAAAGGGCATGCATCTTTTTGTTGTTTGGCATGACAGAATGGTCTGGATGTAACTCCTGGTTCACAGCTCAGATCTGTTGGATATCAGTGGTGATCTGAGAAGACTTAAGGGGCCAAAGGCCCAGCAGATGTGTTGATGCAAGGGTTTCACACTGAGCTGGTGCACCCCAGAGATGTCAAGTCCACTAATGAGCTGCTGACTTGGAGAAATCAGCACAGCTTGGTTTGGAGTACCAGATTTGATGCCCTGTTTACCTACACACAGATAAAAGCATGGTACTTCAATCTCAACCTCTCTCAGTCTTTATCCATAAAGCTTGTAGTCATTGCTTGTTTTTATATTCTAAGGTAAATTTGGTGGGTTTTGCTTTTGGATTTTTATACAATGCTTTTCTAAGACACCATGTCTAGATTCTGTTGTTCATTTGTCACAGTTTTATGCTTTTCATCATCTTTGTTTTGGTAGCTGTGCTGCACACGTGAACTTTGAGCCCTTCTCCATCAGTTAAAATAATTTTCTGAAGTCACTAGAGATCACAGGTCTGATTTCAAGCCTCGGTGTAGTTACACTGTTAGGTCTCACAGTGCCCAAATGTTCCTATAATAAAACCCCTGTGGTTTTAAAGCCCTATCAGATACCACCTCTAGGAGTCTGTAGTGTTCATAGTGCTGCATTTTTCTGGTAACGGGGTGTCACTGGATCCACGTTCCTGCTGCTGTAGTGGGGGTGTAGCATTAGTAGTGTCATGTTGTTCCCCAAGACTTGACACCTGACAGGGAGGCTGTCTAAGTGTCTGGTTTCTTGGCAGTGGTGCCCTTTTCTGACCTGCTTAATCCCTCCTGGCATGGCACTTGAAGAGCTGTTTGTTTCCAAGCTGTTGCAAGATTGAGTGTCTTTGGGTGAGAGACCAGCTGTGCCTGTCTCACGTCCCCGTGCGTGTGGTGCACACCTGCAGTGGTGCTCATCCAGAGGCTGGATTAACATTCAGCAAGATTTTGGTATTGAAAGTCTGCTTGGTCCATATTGGTGAATGTCTCAAAGATGTTTGGTTTTTCTGGTAGCAATGTGATATGGTAGGGGAAGCTGGGGGTCTGACAAGTGCTGGCATTGTCCAGGAAAGATCCTTCATATGTGTCAGCTGTTTGTATGAGTTTCTCACTCAGTGCCTTTTTATGTTGATAGATCTGCAGAGAACAGAATAATGATGCATAAAGTCTACATATTTTTGATCTTCATGGTATTGATTCTGCCTTCCCTTGGTCTGACCAGGTAAAGAATCATAGTTTAATGAGATAATGGCTGACTACCTTTATAATGAGAAATCTTGTGTTTTGTAGTTGTGAGCTATAGTCATGTACCCCCACTCCCTTCAGTGTGTGTGGTTATGTTATCATTACACATTAGGTTTCAATATTCATCTTACATCTGGGATCCTCAGAGCCTTAAAAGTCTCCAAAGACTGGCTTTTCTTTTAACAAAGAGATTCAAGACCTTGTAAGGTCAATGCCTAATTAAAAGTTGCCCATACTCACCATTATAGCTGAGAACCAAGATTCCTGACCGTGTCTGATACTTCAGTTGGAGTTGTCCTTTTTTCCCCACCTTTGCAGTTTATGACTGTTTCCCCACCATGACAGTTTATGACATGTATTTGTCCTATCTGTATAATAATTGACAAAAATGGATAATAAAGCTTTAATATGAAGTAGATGTTTTTGTTCTGTTTAATTTTGTAGCTTTTTTCTTATTTCTAGCTATCAGTAACTGTGATAAAGCTGAAGTAGTGTTTAGATGATTTGATTAAATTCTTTCAATGCACTACCTTGACTTAAGCTGCTTAAAAAGAGAAGTATTTTTAAACAGTACTAAGGTGTGGGAGACTGAATTACATTCACCATCTTTCTTTCAGTCTTGATTTTTTTTTCCGCTGGCTGTTTGACAGAGAATCATCTGATTCTGCAGTGAGGCTGGAGTAAGTATTAGCTAAGTAATATTCTTCTTTGCTATTCCTTTGTAAAGAAATGCTTAGGAGTTAAGATTTTTTTTTTTTCTGTTTACTGTCCTTGGTTAGTGTTTATTAAAATTTGCTCAGGGTTGCTACTTTGGGATGAATGTTGAGCTTCTGAATAAGGGGAGGAGACAATAAGATTGGACATTAGAAAGACTTTCTTCACAGAAAGGATGATAAGATACTGGAATTGGATGAGGATTGTTGAATATAATTGACAGGGGATCTTCTCAAGGATTACAGTGAAACCAGAGCTGCAGCAGTTCTCTTTCTGTAATCCAGTGAACCTTGATTTTAAGAAAAATGTATGTTTTTGCACACATTACATCGCAAATGTGCAGATATTGGTTGTTTTAAGTTCCTGTGCCTGGAGGGAAAGAATACAATGCAATTATTAGGGCATAGATTTCCAAATGCAGTTTCAAAATCAGTAACAGGAAGACAATTAGGAGTTACTAAGTTAGGAGAGATGATTATTCTATTGCAGTCTTATCTCATCTTGTGTCAGGTTGCTGTTGCAGACGTCAGATGATGCTCTTGTCTGCTGTCAGCCACCCATCAGGCTGCTGCATCTTTTTGTGAACAGTTTAGTCCTCACCTGAACTGCACCTGAGCCAGGCTCTTACATACCTGGCTGCATTTGCAGCTGTGCACTATTCTTTTACAACAAGGTTAGCAGAAGTTCTGCTGGCCACTTCCTAACCTGGATAGTGCTTATCCTTACCATAACAATTCCAAAGGCAATGGGCATACATTGTACACCTCCAATGTTTGCTTGCCTTCCTCCCAGTCAGTGTCTGGTGTCTTTCCTGGCAGATGTGTTTTCCTGCCTGACCAGGGAGCTTTCTTTGTGAACTACGTGATTGCCTCAGCTTTCGTGGGCAATGGGATGGAGCTGCTGCGCCTGCCGGGCCTCATCCTCTACACCATACGCATGATCATGGCCAAGTCCACAGCAGAGAGGAAAAACATCAAACAGGTATTGGAGCCCCTCCTGAGCAGGAGGCATTTCAATGACTCATCCTTGTCAGAAACAGTGGGAGCACCCATCCTTCATACCATTAACCATCATCTCCCGACATTTTTTTTTTTTAGCCTTTGTTTCGCTTGTCCACGACAGGTTCATATTCCCTTCATTCACAGCTCAGATAACAGGGAGGGATTTATTCCAGTCAGAGATGGTCAAAAATCAAAACCCAGGCTCTGAGTTTCAGGTATCAATCTCTTCATAGCTCTAAGTCAGAGTTTTATGATTTGGATTTTATAGAATAGTTCTGATTTTATCTTATAGTCTGAACTTCATGGGTTTTTTCATTCAAAACTGTCTAGAGTTAGTTTCTTCTGTTAGCCATCAGGTGTGCACAGCTTGCTTTAAACTGAACATACATCTAGCAAAATATATATTTTTACCTATATTGCATTTTAAGAGATGGACTTTCACTTCCAGGTGAAGTGTCATCCTGTAGCTTGAAATTCCAGGTGTTACAATGGGAACTTAAGACTGTATGTAGCTACCACAGTGAGGTGAATGTTCTGAGTCTGGCACAATTATTTTCTGCCTTGTGATCTTAAGGAGCTTCTTCTTGTAGATGCAGATTCTCTGAGAAATTACTTTAAGGCTAAGAAAGAAACTGCATCTTTTTTGTATGTCCAGATAATAAAAACACAAAATACTTAATCTAATTACATCATTTCTGCCTCTTAGGGAAATAACTGATCTCTCAGAATGAATAAGATAAACTGAATTGTTGCTTTAGGGAATCTATTCTTAACTCCTGACACATTGATGGATGACTTGAGAGTTTTGGGTGTTTTGTTTTTTTTTCCTAGCAACAGGCATTTGAATATGAATTTGGAGCAATGTATGCCTGGATGCTGTGTGTGTTCACTGTCATCATGGCCTACAGCATCACATGTCCCATCATTGTCCCTTTTGGTAAGTTTTCCAGTGGGCACTGTGGGAGTGAGATGGGACATGTGGGAAGTTTGGAAGGCTCAGCTCTGCATTCTTATTCCCATTCAAATGCTGATAATCCTTAGGACTAGGATCCAAGTTTCCTTCCCTTCTTGTGGAAGAACAGTGAAAAAGATTATTAATTACTTAGCTCTTGTACTGTCTTTAAAAGTTGAAAGTCCATTTAATGTCTATTAGATGTTTATTTTATTTCTCAAATTTGAGTGTACTGGCTTTGGTAGTGAGGGGTTTACATCAGATATAAGTAGTACTAAATGATCTTATATAGTTGGTATTTTCATTTTCTAATCCAAAACTTTACAGAGCTAGATACAAGATAATTATCCAAATTAGATATTGTTCAGAACTGGTTTAATCAACAACCTTATTATTGAGAGAATGTGGCCAATTTTTTTGTAACAATGTAATTGATATTTACTTACATTCTCTTTTGTATGCAGTTGTAAATATCTGAATGTGCCACTGCATCCCAGAGCTGTTACAATTCATATCTGCAACAGCAGATTTGCTGTTTGTTTGGATAAGAAATAGCTGACTTGAAATCCAGTCATGAATCTGGTGAAGGCTGAGAGGGAGGTGTTAAGCCACTGTCATGCCTTCCTTACAAGCAACAGTGGGAGGGGAGTTGGGAAGTCTTCCCTACTGGCTTGGCCTCATGTGCCAGCACTTGGCAGGAGCTCTGGGCTCTCCCTGGGAGCACAAGAGGCACCACAGAAGAGTGTGTGGAGAGGGGAGGGATGGAGGTGCAACAAGCTCAGCTCCTAAGCTTTAGGAGCAGGTGCTGTCTTGCAGCTGTGCCCCCCTCGTGTCTGAGCTACATCCACTCTGTTAGTGCAGACCTCCTCACAGAGTTGCTGCTTTTTATCAAACCTCTGACAGCCTCTGCTTGGCTCTGCTGTTTTCCCTGCCAGGTTTGATCTACATCCTCCTGAAGCACATGGTGGACCGTCACAACCTCTACTACGCCTACCTCCCTGCCAAGCTGGAGAAGAAGATGCACTTTGCAGCTGTCAATCAGGCCCTGGCAGCTCCCATCCTCTGCCTTTTCTGGCTCTATTTTTACTCATTTGTGAGGCTGGGTAAGTATGACCTGTTTCAACCTGGAAGCTGCTCCCAGCTCTCTTGCCAGCATCCCTGAATTAGATGTGAGCTCTCATAAAGCTTTCATAAGCTTTGTGGACTTTTCTATTTCCTTCCCTAAAGGGGGAGTCATGGTGGTTTTCTGTGGAACTGAACTACACAAGATTTGCACAAGAGCCTTTGATGGGATGGCTGATATATTAAACTGTTAGCATGGGGCTCCATGTTCCTTCATCTCACAGGAGATCGTGTATTCCTTAAATCAGTATACCTGGAATTGGCCAGTTAGGCTGTGATGTGACAGACAGTAAAAATCATTACATAGAACAAAAATCTACTCAGAATTAGCTCTTTAAAGTGAGATGATCACTGGCTTCACTACCTGCATTTGTGCAGCCTGGGCATAAGTTTGATTTGCCTGGCTGAATTGGCTGCTGCCTTGGTTGTACAGCCATCACTTAGGAAAAAATGCTAAAATGTTGGCTAATGCTATTCCTTCTGTGTTCTACATCATCCATCAAATTTTACATTGAAGACTGCAGTGAGATGTTGATTCTCTTCCCCACACTGGAGTTTAAAACCTCATGTTTTGTATGTAATTTATCTTTAAAATACAGACATTCTGTGTTTTGCAAGTACTTGGCATTGATTGTATTGGCTGTGCTGTACCAACAGCTTTGATGTCAGAAAAAGGGTAGGCAACAGCTTATGGGTCTTTATCCATGATACAGGAGAAAGCATTTGGCATGGGATGGGGATATCAGTGATGCTGGAAGGGTTGGGTTCCCCTTCTTTAGAAGGAAGCTCCTGATAGGTAACTGTATTGTGCCCTCATGACAAATGATTGTGTTTTTTAGCATAGCAGCATTCAGACAGGTATTGTTGGCAGACTGTCATCCAACTTTAGGGAGAGGTAAAGCTATAGGGAAAGCTCCCTGTGGATGGAAGGTGAACTTGGAACTATTGCTTCAGGCTGTCCTTGGATTTGAACAGATGTTCCTGCATTACTTGTATGTTTGAGAGCTTGTTTTTTCCTTTGTTTTGAGAGCTGCTTTTGCAACCAGGAAGACCAACAAATCTGGTCCTCTAAATTAACAGGAGAATTTCTAGAGCATGCTTGAGAAAAATCAACTCCAAGCACTCAGCCTCTGATGCACCTCTTTAATTGTTAGGAAGGAAATCCTGGTGAAGTAAAAATGAAATGTTTATTATAATGTTTTCTAGTTCTGGATGGTAAAACCATCATTTTTCAGGGACCTTAATAATGGGAAACACAGGCTGGGTTACCATGTTTGCCTTGGTCAGTGTAGAGGATCCTGTTTTGCAGGATGTTGTTCAGTGGTTTGTCAGTGCACAGGGCAGTCTGAGAGGTAGGAATTTGATACTTTGATTTCATTGCCATTGATTTCATTGCTGCTTCTTGTGCCAAAAAGAAGGAAGGAAGGATAAGAGAGCTCTGCTTCCTTATCTGCAAAATAGATCAGTTTATGGTATAAAGCTTGATTGGTCATTGACTTGTGTGGTTGGCTTGATATGTGTGTTTCAGTCTGGTTGCAGAGTCCAGTGACAATACTCTGGTTTCTCACTCCTCATACATTAATGTAAGGGTGGAAAAACCTTTCCCCCATTCTCAGTCAGAATCAAAACCCACCTGACTGCATACAGAAAGTGAGAAGCTGCACCCATTTTTTCCTTCTCAGTGCCTGTATTCTATCTGCAATCTTATGCCTGCCTGACATCCACCCACCCATCCTACACCACTGGGCCTCTCACCACAGAGGAGGTGAGGCCCTATCTGCAGTTCAAGCCCCATCTCCTGGGACAGTCACTTGAATCCCATGTTCTCCAGAGCTGTTGGCAGGCAGGAGTTGTTCTAAGGACACAGTGCAGGGAAAACTGATGTGGGAGACTTTTCCTTCCCTAATCTCTACTGTTTGCCTTGTGGTTTGCACAAATACAATGGCTTTGGTGTAGACACACCTTGCCACCTGATAAATACTCATGTAACCTGTGCTTATAAAAACAAGCCCCTCTGAAGGACATTCCAGAATACCCCTAGGGAGGTTTTTTCACTTCCCTTTTTTGGTTTGAATAGTGATGTGTTCATAGAGCTTTTCTGGTTTTGTTTTTTGCATGTGTGTGGTGGTTTTCCCCTTGTGAACAGACCTGTGCAGGGCTTCTATAACCTGGCAAAGTGTAAAACTTGTCTATTCTGTGCCACTGCATATGCTGAGGTTACCACAAAAATGTCTGAGAGTTGGTGTTGCCTCTTTTGTCTGAAGAAGCTTGGAAACAGCTAGAGCTTGCAGTGATGTTTACTTTTTCCTAATATTCTATTCAAGTCATCTTTACTGCAAAATGAGATTAATTTCTTTAGAATATTTCCCTAGTGGATTTGGAAAATAAGAAGTCACTGTAATCTTTAATGCTTTTTCCATGCTAGGCAACCATGTCCTTTCCTATAGTTTATTACCCTCTCTGAATTAACACTTACCTATCAGCCTAGTTCATATTTACTGTCCATTCTCTTGGTCTTTTTCCTTGGATTCTTCCCAGTTCTGTCCATATTTTATTGTAGACAAGGCTACCCATCTGAAGGCTTAGTAGCACTGAATTATTTTGTATAGCTGCCAGAGACTTGTCTTTTTTTTTTTTTTCATTTTCCTCTCTTCCCGTGTTCTTTGATACATCCCACTATTGACTGCTTTCTAGCAGTTGTATGCTGCAGTGCTATTGTTATCCCTCATATCTACATTTATTTTTCCTTCCAAATTGTATTTAATGGCTGTTTTCTACATACAGTTTTATCTTGCTGCTGTTTTTTTTGTTTTGATCCTTTAAAAGCAGGTGGGATGGTTTTATCTACCAAGACCATTTTGATTCTCCTGTTGCCCCACCTCCATCTCTTTGAGCTGATGGCAAACCATCCAATTTGGTGCCATCATCAAAATTATCAATGTAATTAATATTATATTTCACAGATCATTAATGACAGTACTTAAGAAGTGGGTCCAGAATGGAGGAATGAGGGAGGAGAAGAATCACTCTGAGTCTTGTCTATCATTTAGGTATTGCACCAACATTTCTTGGCCTCTAGAAAAAGTGGGAGAACTTAGTATATAATGGTATTCTCTTGTTGGTGGCTGGAAGTGGACTGCCCATTTCTCTAAGAAAAAAAAATCCATGAGGCTTCTGAAAATGAACAGGATAAATAAAGGCTTCTTTTGATTTTGTTGGATTTTTCTGCTGTATTTTTTTATTGTATCCTTTGGATATTTTTCTAGGTTTTAAAGCACCTACAACAATGTTTACCTTGCTGGTTGTCAACATCACTATCATTATTTGCTTGGCTTACACTTGTTTTGGCTGTTTCAAGTACCTGAGCCCACTGAATTATAGGGTAAGTGATGGATACCTGACCTTTCAGCACCTATCTGTGTGCTTGATGGAGCACCAGCTATTCCTGGTGGGTTGTCCCTTCCTTCCTGCTGGCATTGTCTGTTCATGGTGAGATGCCTGAAGAGAGCCTGTAGTGTAGGTTGGCTGCTTGGCAGAGTGGAAAGTCTCTGTGTCTGCAGGAACTGAATTTGAGAGAAAAGAGCAGTATGGAAAAAGTATCCTGGGCTGCATCCCCAGCAGTGTGGCCAGCAGGTTGAGGGAAGAGATTCTGCCCCTCTACTCTGGAGAGACCCCACCTGCAGGGCTGCATCCAGCTCTGGGGTTCCAGCACAGGAAGGACATGGACCTCTTGGAGCAAATCCAGAGAATACAACAAAGATGATCAGAGGGGTGGAACACCTCTGCTTTGAGGCCAGGCTGAGAGAATTGGGGGTGTTCAGCTTGGAGAAGAGAAGGCTCTGGGCTGACCTAATTGCTGCCTTCCAGTACCTGAAGGGAGCCTACAAAAAAAGATAGAGAAAGACTGTTTACAAGAACATGTAGTGGGAGGACAAGAGGGAATGGCTTTAAACTGACAGTAGGTTTAGATTAGGCAATAGTAAGAAATTCTTTGCTGTGAGATTGCTGAGGCACTAGCACAGGTTGCTCAGTGATGTTGTGGATGCCCATCCCTGAAAGTGTTCAAGGCCAGGGTGGATGGAACTTGGAGCAACCTGGTCTAGTGGAAGGTGTCCCTGCTCATGTCAGGGGCTTGGAGCTGGATGAGACTTGGAGCAACCTGGTCTAGTGGAAGGTGTCCCTGCCCATGTCAGGGGCTTGGAGCTGGATGATCTTCTAAGCTAAACCTTTCTATGATTCTGTGTAGAAGGACTGGTGGAGAGAGTGCCAGAATTGCACTGAGATCTGTCTGTGCAGGTTTTGGGTGCTCATGATCTGTGTGTATTGTTTTCACTCACCACTTTGATGTTGTCTCTCTCTCTTTCCCCACCTATTGCTGTTTACAGATTGAAGACACACAAGGTGAAAGAGGAAAAGACACAGATGTACCAACAGTCCCAACATCTTCTGTAAGAAGCTAAGAGTTACTAATATTCCCTTGCATTTCCTAGAAAAACCTAATTTCTCACCCTGCTTACCAAAGAGCTTGTGTAGCACATATTAGTCTGCATGGATTGTGGGATTTCCCAGGTGCATGTGGGACCAGAGAGCTCTGCAGCTGGGCTTCTTGATGCTCCCAGGTGGTGTTCCAGAAGTACCTTTGGCTGCTGTTTTAGGAGTAGCTGAGACACACTGCTTCCAGCAGCTCTGTGTGCTGTGTTCTGTGCCCTGCCCCAGAGAGCCTCACATCTGGACAGCTGCCAAATGCAGCCAGTCATCACTGCTTTGGTTCTGAATGTTGTGACATGTAGCAGGTCTTGCTTGCCATGTCACTGAGAAGGACGTAGGACTGAGGTAGAAGGAAAGGCCTTGGTGCCACAATCAAGAGGTGCAGGCAAGTGTTGCACCAGGAAGCCTCCAGCAGGGTGCAAAAGGCCTGAGGTGTTAAGGTGAAGAATGGGAAAAAGATGAAAAGAAGAGTGACAAGGGGAAAAATTCTCCTGGGTGAGTTATCCCAGGCCTGTGCTTTGAGAGACCACTAAAAGCCTTCACTTGTGATTTCAGATGTACGTCCCCCAGGTTTTGCGTCCTCATCCCACCGAAAGGACGGTGCTGGCCCCCACGGAGCAGCTGTCCTACGGCACCATGGACAACACTTGCTCCCAGGCAGAAGGAATCAGAAGCTATGCCGCAGGACCTGCAGGTGTGGAGCAGGCATCGGGAGCTTCGCTCTGAGCTGTGTCGTGAGCACGAACACAAGGTGGAGCACTTGGCCCAGGTTTAGCAGAACTAATTCCCTGCCTCCTCCTCCTAAGTATTTGGCGTTATTTATGTATTCCTGCCTGCAGAAAAGGTACAGAAATAATTCATTGTGTGGTCTGCAGCTGTGCTGGGAGATTAAAAAGCAGATGCCTTGGGACTGATTGTTTTCCAGGCTGTCTACACACGTTGTGAAACAAATAAGTAGAATGTGGAGATGCTGATCCTCAGGGACTTCACTTCTGCTAGCTCATCACTTGCCTTATGAAGATAACTTATGCTGCATCTAGATAACTGGTCACCAAAGCCAATGCAGCTATTAGAGCTGTCATTTATTTATTCAAAAGAATTCTTCCCTTTTTAAAAACCCCCAACGTTTATTATTTATAAACTTCTTGGTATGTGTTAAATCCTGAGACAATGCCACTTTTGATGAAAATGCTGTTTGTGTGGGTGCTGAGAATGGTGTGTGGGAGTCTCTCCTCTTTTCACCCAAAGTAGTCAGCATAGTTTTGATCATGTTACTTTTTTTTTTCCTTTAAAGTGATGAGGGAATAACTGTGCACTTGGGTACTAAAAGTACCAAAGCAAAAAGAGTGGTGTAAAGAAGGGAGTGATTTATCTGATATTGTTTTTATATATTTTTGGAGGGCATTTAGGTTGTTAGTTTCTGTTCACTATTTTTAAGGGCCTTCCACAATGAAAGCTCACCTGCCAACAATAAAGGATGTAAACATTTTATCTCTTTTAGTCTTGGGTTAAAATGACAGATCTCTGGGTTTTCTCTTTGGTGCCAATTATATAAGTTGTAAAATACTAAGTTTTTAAATTATGTAGTAGGTGCTAATCTATTCCGAAGTGCAATGTGTCAAAGTGTAACTAATAATCACGGAGCAATAAAACACTGAGTTTAGAAACATTTCAGGCTGTCTTGATTTATTTATTCTTTTCTCTGTGTATTGAAACAGTCCTTTTGCTGGCTGCCTCACAGCATGGTCATGAACTCTTCATAAGAGCGCTGCCACAAACCTCAGAATGACAGTATGTCCCATGAGGAATTTGAATACTTTTGGATTTCTCTAGGGGATGAATCTTGGTGACCTATGGGTAGGAGAAGCTTTTGGCCTTCTGTTTCCTTGCTTGTTGTTAAACTGTTACTTCCTGACTTTGACCTTTTCTAGCATGTCTGTAAAGCAGCAAAGTCTTGAGATTGAAGGAGATTTTGTGCCATAAATATGTGCAGATGTTCAGTGTCTTGCAGGACTGCCTCCAGCTTCCCAAGAGCAGCACTCAGACAAGTGCTGACCATGAGACCTTCCTGCTGCAAGAAGGACCCTGTGGAGCTCTGAGCCCTCTGATTGCAAACCCATCCTGTTAGCTGAAGATGCACCTCCTGGTTCTTAAAAGGCAGGTGAGGAGCCTTGGCTAGTGAGGGGGGCCTGAATTTGTCAGACTGTTTTACTCTCACTTCAGTGGTGCAGTTTAGTCAGGGGTTTGTGCATGTGTGTGTGTGCATTTTGATTTTTAGCACTCATGGCATTATGAGGTGGTGTGTACCTCGTGCACACACTCCATTCCAGGTTGGTGTTCAAACCAAGAAGGAAAAAAACCCAACAGACTCCAATTTTTTACTCATCTGTGAGTCTCATACAGACATGCGGTCACAAGGAGGAGGCAGCTTGTTGTGTTAATTAGATCAGAAGCCTGTGATTGTTCTGACTCCTTTCTAGCTGCACTACCCCGTCTCATCCAGGTGTCTGCAGCAGCAGTGGATGCTTATATGTGTGCTTATTGAAGAATCAAATAAATCATTCAGCTACCACACTTGGCCTGTTTACTGTGCTGGTGCTGTGGGGGTTTTATGCTCTGTGATGTAACTCACTTTTTTGAACAGACGACTTTTGATACTCACTGTGAGGTTCTGTGTGTCATATTGAGGACAAAAACTCCTTTAATGATTTGATTTCCTTTCTGTACCTGGGAGGTTGCTGAACCTTGGTGGTGACATTCCCTGTGGCTGGCACAAGCTCAGCACAAGCTGAACTTGAATAAACCCACCTCCAGTCATGCTAAGGTGCTTCAGATATAGAATATGGAAAACCTCTGAGGTAATGGAAAGTTACATCTTGCTAAAAAGTCGTTGTTGGCATTTGAGGAACCAGTTCATGTGTCTGATGGGGAAGTCACCTGCATATTTCACGTATTGTGTAGCAGCCATTCTTGTTTGCCACTGTGCTGTGTTGCAGTTAAACTCATAGAAATGTCTATGGTATTAGGACAGGCACCAGTTGGAGAAAAGGCTGAGGTCACTTATTAGTAAATTATCACAAGAGCTGTGTACAGCAACACACAAATTATAGGCTGGTTTAACATCTTTGCTGTGTTGTGCTTGCTTCACTATTATCTTTTGGGTCCCTCTCTAAAAGCTGGAAGTAATTAGGAAACTGCCCTGGCTCTACTTCATTCCTTCATTCTGGTGGATATCTGCGAGGGGATAAAATTAGATCAGCAGGAGAAACTCCTTGCATTCCTGACTGAGCCTTAGAGAAAAGCTGAGGGATGGAAGCCTCAACAAATGTGGATATTGGCTGCACTGTATTTGAAATTCGTATTTAAAGCCATGGCACATTCTTTACTGTTCTTTTTATAAAACTTTTGGCAGGCAGCCTAAGCAAATGGCCCAGCTGGAGCTGCTGACTGTGGCTCCCAGAAGCTCCCATATTTGTTGGGATCCAGCTCCTGCTGCTTGCCTTGCATTGCTCAGTTGGAGCAGTGCCTCCCCCACGCTGAGTCCTTCCCGACATTCCAGCAGCCACCTCCAGCAGGGCTCCCGGGGCAGGAATCCCGGACCAGCTGACACTCTCCCTCCACAGGAGGAATCCTGGACAAGCTGACACTCTCCCTCCACAGGAGGAATCCTGGACAAGCTGACACTCTCCCTCCACAGGAGGAATCCTGGACAAGCTGACACTCTCCCTCCACAGGAGGAATCCTGAACAAGCTGACACTCTCCCTCCACAGGAGGAAGCCCCAGAGCGTGGTCTGTGATGGGATTCTCTGTGACACAGCTGAAGGGGCAGCCTCTGACACTTTGAAGGATGGAGCTCATTTGACACTGTACAACAGGGTACACTTCTGCAAACACTTCAGGGTAGATGAATTTCTTCCAGAGTGAGGAAAATGCTACATGGTTTGCTGAGGCTCAGAAGCCTTGGCTTGCTTGGATACACGGAGCTCTGTGCCAGGATTCTGTGTGCCAGGCCCATCTGGCTCACCTCCAGCCCTCTTACAACACATCCTCAACACCCAAATTATTGCAATTTCTCATTTGCATGAGGTGCACACGTTTGTGCTTTGTTTTCCTCTGGGCTTTTCCCATATCCTGAGCCAAAAGCAGATCTTTGTGCTGGCTAAGTTTCCAAGTGCTCCAGTGTAGCAGTAGGCCATGTTCTTTCTGTCTCTTTTTACAGAGGTCCAGTTCCCAGCTCTGCTTGCCCACACATGCTGGCAGCACAACTGAAGCTTTCTTGTGTCTGTTCTACAGATAATCTGGTTATGAGTGTTTGGAAGCCTTTTGCTTTTGGAAGCCTTCTCTTCAAGAAGAGAAGGCTTCAAGTCTGCTGCTTTTTCATCCCAGAAGCAGCAGACCACAGAGTTTTCACCTGGCTTTTAGCAAAAGTAAGGTAAGAGGCAGAAGATATGGGGAGAAGGGAGCTCTATCCCAAGTCTATTGACTACAAAGCAAAGACACCCTTTATTGTCTCAAAACTTCAAAAATGTAAGGAAATACACACTTTTAATTCCAAATGAAGCCGGGGTCACATGTCTTATCTGTAATTGGTCTTGCAAATTCCTTCTCTGTCATATCTAGACAAGACTTGAAGGATTCAGACAGTCACCTGTCTGTAACAGCTGCAAGTGCCTGTTCCAGATATTTCAGAAGTACAGAAGTTGGTTTTTTTCTTTCTGAGGACAGCTGTCTGAAGGATAAAAACAGAAAGGAAACAACTAAATGTGGAGAGACTGAAGATTGGGTCATTATAATGGGACATTCTTCCCTATAATTTTTTGGTTCTTGGGTGAAGTCCTGGCATTTGTTCTGTATCCCACATCCTGTTGGTTAGAATGGAGCATCTCAGCTGCAGCCAATACAACTTCAAGTGGAAATAGGTGGGGCTGTAAATAGCCAAGAAGGAGTGAGGGAAATTTTTGTATCTGCTCCCAGACTCAGTGGTTAACTAAGTGCTGGTTAATAATTAATGAAAGCACTCTTCTCAAAAGTGATGTTGAAGATAGAATTCTAGAAGTCCAATGTATGGTATGTCATAAGATGCTCCTAAATAAAACAGGAGCCAGATTTTCTTGCTGTCTCATCACTACTGCTGTGTGGTTGTGAACCTCCCAAAAGGGTGAAAGTTAGGGACTGGTTTTGAAAGGTTCCTATCTGTTGTGCTTCTTAGATGTTAATTGAAATAAAAAAATTGCAGTACAGGAGGAAGACTGAGAGCTGAGGAAATGTAAGAGATATGTATTTTTGTACACAGCTGGCCTTCCTTCTGTATGAAAATCTTTCATGCATTTGGTGCTGGTTTATGCTTGGATTTTCAGACTGATTGGCTTTTTTATAGCCTGCTCTCCTGAAATGTAAAGCACTAAGTTGTTTCTTTCAAGTGAAGATGTTCCATGTCAAAACTTATTTGGAATTCTAAATAGGTTTTTTCCCCTAAGGCAAATTATCAGTATTTTTCCCCTCCATCTACAGAGACAGAGAAATAAAACCAGCAGCTCTCCCCACAGATGAAAATACCAAGTGATTTAAAGAATTGCTAAGCACCATAATTTGGTTGCAGGCATTGAAATTCTTTATGATAGAATTCTAGATTTAGAGAATGAAGTAAGGTTTTCTTGTTCTTTTATATTTTAAATCTGTAACTTCAAAAGTGTTCCTGAAATAGGAAAACTTAATTCCCTTTTGAGATGGGAAATCAGAATCTGCTGGGAAGAAAAGGGCAAAAATTGAGAAATAAATCAATTGAGCACCTTTAAGAGGAATAATTTAAGTTATCTATCTTTAAAAAGAAAAAGAGTAGAGTGTTCTGCACTGGGTTCTTCTGCTCAGTTTGTGTGAGATATTTCTTAAACTCCCTTTGCCTCTGGTTTCTCTGAAATACTAAAAATTGCCTTCTGATCACTGCAAAAAACTTTGAGCCACAAAAGACTTGGGGTGATAAAAATCTTCCACTAAGACAAAAATGCAGGGCTGGACCTTAGCTCCCTGAAGCCTGTACAAGAATTCCTAGAACTCATGAGGTAGAAATGTGTCTGTACACAAAACCACCCAACAATGCAGGCTTGGCTGAAAAAGAGCTCTTGGTTCTTTGGGTGCTTGACTGGAGTTTGTCCCTTGGTGTTTCTGCTCCCCCTTCCCTGTGCTGCACTCCCTCTGATCGCCTGCAGTGGTTTGAACTACTGCTGCAAAGGATTGTCTTTCATTTAAGAAGGTGATGAAAATCATCATTTCAATCTCTTTTATGGTTCACCCTATCCTCAAAACTGCAGACATTCCGTTCTTAAACACGGGGAGGGCACCATCATCCTCAGCATCTTTCAGCCCAGTCAGGAAGGGATTTGGAAGCCTGAGCTTTGGACCACACCTAGCCAGGGGAAGGAGCTGTCACCACTCAGCACAGACCTGTTTATAAATATCTGCTCTCCAGAAGACAGCTGACAATTGTAATGGGGCTAATTCTTCTAGCAGCACTGGCATAACACCATCAGGGCTGTCTGGCACTGCACAGGGTATTTCTTCCATGAAAGAAAACTAATCCTGAGCAAGACAGTTTTAGTGTGACTTATGTTCCTTGAAGTGCTATTACAGCAAGTAAAACAAGCAGCATCATTTCTCAGTGGTTTAAAATAAGCTGCACTGAAATCAATATGGATTTATTCCTTGTCTTTTTCCACAGCACCAGGAGGATCTTTCCACTGCTCTTGCAGACAAAAATGTGTCTTCATTTAGTGCATATTATGTATTGCACTTGCTGTAAAACAGAATTGTGCATTTGATTGACTGCCTTGAACCTCAGTCCTGCCCCTGAGCAATTGTAGCTGACTCAGTGGTGATCATTGGGACCTTCACGGATCTAGAACTAACTCTGATGCTAGTCTTAACACATCTTATTTTCCATTAAATGATGGTTGCACTTCTTTTTTCTTATGAAAGTGTGAGTTCTATTCATATTTTTTTCCATTCACGAGCTGAGTAATGCCTGACATTTTTGTTTAATGTATATGAAGTCCTGTCTTGTTGTGTAAGATGTCCAAAGGCTGCATATGGTGACTTGGATTTTTCAGGACATTATGGTTTGCAGTTTAAAAATCAGAACTCAAATTTGGTTGTAGTGGGAGTTTGTTTATCTGGAGCTGTATGAGAAGATTATGACCTTACTTGTATTTTTCCATACCAGAAGCAGACACTTTTCAAAGCACTTCAGCTGGGGAGGAAGAGTACAAGTTGTTTATTTTCAGTGGCATCTCCATGGTTCCAAACCTCTTATCGAGACTCTTAATGAGCTATAACTGGATAATTAAAAAGCAAGGTTTAGGTCAGCTACTTCTGGTTTCAGCGTGGGATAAATGCATGTTTTGGAGCAACTTAATGTGGCAGGGCTTTTAGGACAGTTTTAGTGTCTTTGAGCAGAGACTTTGGGGTAACTTTGGGCCAGAAATTGGTGCTTCATTAAGAAATGGCCCTATAGCAAAACATAATGTTTTGAGCATCAAAGTGTCACCATATTCTGTGCTATGCTGAAGATTGTAGCTACTCTTTCAGAGCCTTATTCCCAAGAAACAGCTCAGCCAGCCCAAGAGCATCACACTTAGCCTTTTTAGAGAAAATTCCCTGGCTGAATGGCAGGGACATAAATAAGAACAATTGTAACAGAGCAGGGACTCATTTTGTACTGCTTATTATTATTATTATTGCAATAGTCTGATATGCAGCTACTTGCTAATAGTAATAGAAATGTAATAGAAATGTTAAAACCATTAGATGTTAAAACTGTTAAACTATTTCTGGTTATCTGTACCAAATAATTGCCTGTAGCTGGTACCAGAGAGTATCAGAAGTGAATCTGGATTCACTCAAGGTGCATGTCAGATCCAGATTTCAGGCTCCTGGGGGAGTTGCTCACTACAGGACGAGATGCAGATGCTACCACTGGCTCACAGACAGTGTTAAACCTTGCACTAGAGGTGGTGGGATTGGCTGTGTTTTGCTAAAGCCAGAGGGTTATTTTGAAAATGGAAGAGGAACTGAGGGCAGGTTTTACAGCTACTTATAGCTAATTTCATGCTTTTTCACTTTGTCATAGTATTTCACTGCATTTTTATTTAACTGCAGGTAAGTAGGTGATGAGTAACAGCTACTGATACCTGTGGGCTTAAGGTTTGAGAAGTGTGACATCAAAATTCAGAACAAAAACTGCTGTATATCAGGTATTTAATTGTCTTTTTTAAGCTCCTAAAATCTAGACCTTTTAGGTCCAGATTTGTCTCTCTTTCAGACAGTAGCTTATCAAACCCTGAAGAAAATTACTTGGTGTGCAGACCAGGGCAGGACAGAACAGACTTGTGCAGGAGGGTGTGCAGTGGTGCCTGTAGAGGCTGTTCCTGTCAGAGGTGAGCCAATTCCTCCTGAACAAGGATCTCGCTTTCACCATACTGCTCCTGAAACAAGTTTGGGGAGGGTCTTCTCCACAGAGTCTATTTCAAAGGAAATGATTCTGTGTTTTCCTCCAGAGTGTTCAAAACAGACTGGCCTGCATCACACACCATTTTGCACATGTGAAGACAAATTCAGACTGAATTAAAGCTTTTACAAATAAGCATGGAATTAGTGCTCACTACTGTTCTGGAAGCAAGTAGCTGTCTTAACTGAAGAACAGCTTGAGGATCAAATCTATCAAGGAGAGCTGAGAGCTCATCTGCCTTGCTCTACTGGCACCCAGGAGCAGCAGGCAGAGGAAAGGGAGCAAGAAGTCTCACCTCTGCTCAGAAAACTGATCCAGGCTTCACAGCCCATCTGCCCTGATGATTTTCTGTCAGGGTTGGTGGTGGCTCTCAGCACTAGGGTTTGAATGTGCCCAGCTGGAGAGTCCACTTGCCTCCTGTGAAACAAACTGCATGGCATGCTTGAATCTAAAGCCTTGTGGGATGGAGCATGGATCTGCTGAGCTTCTGATCTTAGCTTCCCTTTCAATTAATGTTGTGGAATAATACTAATCCATGCAAGTGTTATTGATAGAGTGTATTTCCCTGTGCTTTCAGAAGTAGAGAAGGACATCAGAAGTGACTGGAGAACAAAACCACACTGAAATCAGTCATCTGGAAATGGTTTAAGACCTGTTTGAAGCTCAGCTGCACACACTAGGGACAGGAGCTGGTAAAGCCATACAGCCCTTCAATTTTCTTTGAGCAGTTTGCCTTCAATCTGACCTCTGTGACAGATGGAGTACAGAACTGATAGGTTCTGAGCTGATGATTCTCCTAGCTGGTACCAAGCAAAATCTCAGTTATTGAAAGAATTTTAAAAAATCACACAGGAGCTACTAAAAAATTTAATTCATTTTTCCTTTAATTTTGAATTAATAATATTTTTATCCTTTAGTAAGAGGTATTTATAACACCCTGCCAAAGCAGTGCAAAGCCACAGTGTGTTGAGCCTACCTAGGGCTATGATTTAAGGGTACAAATTCTGTGCAGAGGTAGCTGGGCTGCAATTACCCCTCCCCAGCCCCACCTCCTGGGCTGAGCTACAGGCACCTGTGTCTGTCAGCTGCTCCTCACATATCCCAGGAGCCTGGCACAGGGCAGTCCAGCTTCTTCACAGCCAGGAAGCTGCTTTAGAGCCCAGGCTGGAAGAGAAAGGCAGCCAGCAGAAGGCAGTTTAAAGATACTCATCAGTTTAAAGTAGCTCATCAATGCTGATTGATTGATTGATGCACTCATGCAAGTTAGGTCCTGCCAGGCTGCTCCCTACCCTTTACATGAAGAACTTCATACTCACAGCAACTCAAATTTTACTGCTGCCATGAAAAGAAAAAGCCTTTCATAACAATTTTACTGTTACTAGGTACATTAGTTGTTGTGAGGTCTATTTTTCAATCTCAAAGCAAGAGTCAAAAATACTACACAACATGTTTCAGAAGATACTCAAGCACTCTTCATGCTACTTTTTTAGCCTAGCTGAACAAAAAAAAAAAAAAAAAAAAAAACCAGCCCGAAATCTGTTGGTCCCCATGGCAGTATCTCATGGAGATACAGTGTATTTTTCTTTCTGTCCTTGCTCACATCTGGTCAACAATAAGATCTAATTACATGGATTACAGCAGACTTAGTAAACCCTGTACATGTGCTAAGCTAGAAGTAATTACCCTGCTGTTTCTTAGGGAAGTTATTCCCCTTTCTTTCTCCAGAGATGCTCTTTCTCTACTTTGTCAACAAATTGCAGGATATCTTTAGCAAGAAGTTCAGGTTCCTCTAAAGCTGCGAAGTGGCCACCCCGAGGCATGAAATGGAAGGAGACAATGTTGGTGTATTTCTTCTTGGCCCAAGCCTGGGGTATGTGCAGGATTTCATTAGGGAAGGCAGCAATGCCAGTGGGTACCTGTACTGTGAGCCTGAGAGAGGAGAGAGAATCATTGTCATCTTCCAAACACTTAAATCTGAAACAAATCAAAAGTCCCAAAAAAATGTTCCTGAACAGTTGGGCAAGCTCTTGTTAGGCATTAAAAATTTGACTTTCAGATCCTAAAACTGAAGACAACACTATAATTCCTAAGGAAAAAAACCCCTCTCTTTTATTTTTGCATGCGGTGATATTAAGGAAATTTTGCAGGGGATCCAGGGCATGAGGCTCAGAAGCATGGGAAGGGAAAGGAGAGCCCTAGGAGGTGGTGGGCAGCAAATTTCCTCTTGCTGCACACAGCGCTCAAATTGATGGGCAAGCACACCATTTTATAAGAATGGAGAGAGATTTACAGAGAAGAAAATCACTCAAATATGCTAAGCCTGGCAGGACAACAGGAGGGTAGGCAGGAGAATAATTACTTAATGGGGGGGAGAAGAGAGGAATACTGATAATCTAGACTAGTTCAGAAGCAACATTTCTATATGTGGGACTATACCTTGTGAAATAGCTCTTGCTTTTAACTGGCACAAATGCACACTACAAACATTCTTCACATTAGGAAGCATAAGGAAGCAACTGGATGTGAGGGGTGTGAATGATCTGTGCTTGTTCTAAGAGCCACATTTTCTAGATTTGAATATCCCATACACATAAGCTGCATTGTCAGAAGTGACAGACTTTAAAATGTAGATACAAAAAGTGTTGGGCACATAGCCACTGGAAGGCTGAGGTCAGAACTTCACACAGGACTCTGAGACTCTGTCCTCCAGGCACTTAGAAGCTCACACAGCTCATCTAATGCAGGCAGAACCAGAGCAAGATACTGCCCACAGCATAGCCACAGCGGCTTCAGGAACTGAGTCAGCTTCCTGGGAGCATCATTTCACAGCTAAATAAATACCCTGGCACTAAGCTGTGGGTGAAAATACCTCGGGGCAGGTTTAAGCCTTCACTCTTACTCAGGCTGACACAAGTACATGCAACCAAGCTGCTGTCTGAAGAGTCTGAGCAGCAGCAGGAACACCAGTCTCACTGACTTCTCAATGATGCAGTTTGTCAGCAGCCTGAAGTTCCTTCCAAAGGAAAGACTTAAGCTTTTTGCAGAAACAGGAAAAGTGTGTCCAGAAAAGTACTAAAACTACAACCAAGAAAACTAAACTAAACTGACTGTGTGACTCAGTCACAGACTGATTTAGTAACTGAAATGAAATCAGGAATACATGGCTACACCAAGAATAGGAGGCCCTCAAGCAGTGCCTCCAGTCAGATCTCCTCACTGAGGGCTCAGGATTCCTACCTAAGCACCGTGTTTTCCAAGCACATCAACCACCTGGTCTGTCTTGCAGAGGAATACTGTGAGAGAGCAGTGTTTTTCCTCAGCATTCAGGAATCTATAAGGCATGCAACTATAAAATTAAGATCAGGGCAAAATATTTAAAGAGAAGAAGATACACTTACTTCTCATGTTTCTGTGTGCCTATCCCCTTCTCCAAGTTTTCTTTGTAGAAACGCATGGAGGAGACAATGCATCCTGACACCCAGTAGATCATGATATTGGTGAGCAGGTCATCCAGGCTGAACTTCCTGAAAATGCAAGCCCAAGAGATTGCTAAATTACAACTGAAGAATGATTTGCATCACTTTAGCAGGGACTTGATTTTGGTTTGGTTGTAAGGGGGAAAAAAAAATTTTAGGAAATAAATAGTGGTTAAGAGTGGAGAGGTGAAGTTATTACTCCCCCTCTGTCTGCCACTGACCAATTAAGGATGCTAAAGGCTTTCAGACATAAACTGGGAAGTCACATTTTAACTCCTACATGGAAGGCAGATTCCAACAAGCACCTTATGCTCCAGCATGGCTGTCTCTCCTGTCCACAGACTGGGAGGGTGGGAGCAGAACAGCACAGGCAGCAGCTTGTGCCATTTATTAATGATAATCTGAAATGCTACTGTGAGCCCTCAACAGAGCCCTCACACACCAACATGTGCTGTAAACAGTGCATGCTTCATATAAAAATATTAGCTGTATGCAGGGCAAACTTTCCATGCAAATCTGCTGCAGATGGGCCTTTCCGTAGCATGCCCCCTCTCTCCATTCCTGCCAGGTAGTTCTCAAAAGGGATTTCAGCTCTGGTTTCTGCTGCCCACTAAACATAATCCTTTATTAGCAAATGGTAGGTAGATGAAGCTGTAACAGTCAATCCAAAGCCAATTCTCAGGGAGTTAATTGTTAGTATTACAATGAATCATGAGCTGCCAGCATCTTAATGTGGGTTAAACTTTTGGATTTTGTGTCTTAATGAGATTCTTCCCCATAAGTCAGTTTTTAATATCCAGGAGTTGCAGGGTGTATTTCTTTCCTAGGAGATGGAAGTGGGAAGGGAATCCACCAACCCCCATGGCCTGTTTGCCTCTCTGTGTGCTGGAGTGCAGCCCTGCACCAGCTGTGGTCACTACAGGCTCCCTGAGGTGTGAGGTGACCACGGCAGACAAACCTCCTCAGCTGTGACTCTGGGCTCAGTCACCTCATGCAAAATGGCAGGGGAGAAAGGGCTTACCTCTCTAGTCCTCCATCCTCTAGGTTCTGGAATTCCATATCAGTCCACGAGGAAAACTTCTCCAAGATGTATGCAGCCAGTCCCACAGGAGAGTCATTCAAACCACAGCCTGGAAAGGAGGAGGAAAATTTACTTGTAAGTGATATCCAACTACAGAACTCAGCGTGTTAGAGAAGCTGCTTGTTATAATATAGGGGATGTAACTTTACAAAGCTGTTCCATCAGCTGCTTTCTTAAATAAATAAAATAGTACAATGAGTTGGAGGCATTTAATGCCAAACCATAAACTGGAAGTGTCTGCAAATGAGCAGGCTCCACATTAGCTCTCACTGAACATTTTTTGAACTGATGTAACAGTATTGGATTTCTGCTGGCTTTTCTTTTTTTCTGGTAAGCTAATAAGATTAAGCTCTATGTGCCAAGGAGGGTTTGCTTCCATTAATCTGAAAGTTGTCATGTACTAAACAGCATTACAGAGCCAAACCCCGCATGCCTACACATGACCAGGAGGATTTGCAGCATTATCTAACAGCAAAAACATTTTAAGGATTATTAGAAAGTCATTAAGGAACAGCAAGGCTCTGCTAAATGCTCCATCTTCTGAATTAGCAATAGCAAACTGCTTTCATGTAGAATAAGCCTTCGTATAGATTTTATATCTATATGATTTTATATTAGTTTGCTTTTCCTGGACAGAAAGAACACACCTGCACTTGGAGCTTTGGTCACACATCCTAATGCTGTGAAATACAGGGACTGTAAACTGTCCCAGCTTCTCAGTAAAACATGAGAAAAAGCTGTTCCCAAGGAACAGCAAGTTCCTTGGCAACAGCTTTGAAGTTGAATTTGGGAATCTGGTGGAATTAGAAGTTCCACCCTTGCAACCCAGCCTTCCAGGAAGGTGCCTAACACTGCAGCTGGCGCAATTTCACCAGTAATTGCAATTTAAACATGACAGTGGGATTTCAATTATTAAGCAACCACTCTTGATAACTGAAATAGCAAGTGTTTGAGAAAGTTCTGTTGAGCACTTTCAGATGTGCTGGACATGACAAGCACTAGCCTGTTCTCAGCTACTCACTGTGAGTAGAATGCATCTGTTTACACAGAGAAAAACTGACACTGATCCTCAGAGCACTTGGAATGTAGGCATTTCTGCCAGAAATTTCTTCAGAGTGTTTTTCCCCTTTTAGGAACCTGCCACTGCCCTGATCCTCTCTTCTTTGTCCTTTGGAGAACTGCAGAAATGCTCCAGCTCCCAAAGCATGAACGGGCTGCTGGTTCCCAGTCTGCTCTGACAGACCACTCAGGAGTGGCAAGGACAGCAACCAGCCAGAATTCTGATTGAGAAGGAGCATGGCTTAGGCATCTTTCAAACATCAGCTTCCCTCTCTTTCCTAAAGCACAAAAGACTGGCAATTTTTAGAAACCAAAACTCAACAGAAGCAAAATTATTTTAAATCCATACAATTATCCTTTTGCCTACACATTTTAAGAACATACCTGCCTCTGTAAGTAAGCTTATGGAAAGCCATTAAGAAATATTTCCCTTAGCTATATTTTTAATAAAATCCATCAGTGAATTGCTACTGCACCAAACTAAAATGTAGTCAGTACTCTTGACTCAGTTGTCCAATTCAGTCACAAAAGACGTTTTTAAAATAGAAACACTTAATACTCAGATACTTGAAGCAGTTAAACCATCTGAGTGACTAACTCATGTAAAAAGAACATTCACAGCTACATTTCTTTTTCCTTGAAATCTGCAAGTGATTCAGAACAATGAGTGAAAGTGAAATTTGATTTTACTTCTCAGGTATTACTTATCACTATAATAAATAAGCTACATTGTGTGCTGAGACAGCTAAAGGCTTCTTGTAGTTTACATTACTTCAATGTGATCCATTCTCTGAGAAGAAATTATCTTTTGCTCTCAGCAGAGCTACATTTCAAATGGAATTACAGTCCCCAGTGATAGCAGAAGTTGAAAAATGTAAAACAATCTATTTTATTTATGAAAACTGGAAAATGAGGTCAGTGGCACTCGGAGCATGCTCAGTTTGGATGTGCAGATACACTGCAAAAACACCTATTTTCTGCATGTTTTAAGCAGTACATTTTGTTTCTATGAAAGTACAACTAAAGTGAAGAGACTCGGGTATCCCGAGCTCAAAAAAGGTTGTGGGTTTTTATTATTTGTTTGTTTTACCAACAGTATCCGGTTTTGTAGTCTGTATGTGAGCATAGCCAAACTCAGAGAAGATCTTGTAGAGGCATTTCTTCAAGAAGGGGAACATCCTCCTGACATCTTCATCCTGGAATCCAAAGAGCCCTGGGAAGTGCCGGCCCAGCAGGACGGAGAGCAGGTGAGAGAGTCCCAGCTTCGAAACCAAGACCATGTTTAAATGGAGACCTTTCACATGGCTAAAGACCAAAAAAAAAAAAAAAAACAAACCCATAAGTTAACAAAAAGTTAACAAAAGTTCAAAGCTGGTGTATTTAGAATCATAGAATATCCTGAGTTGGAAGGAACCCACAAGGATCAGCAAAGTCCAGCTCCTGGCCCTTCACAGGACAGCCCCAAAAATCACACCATGTGCCTGAGAGTGTTGCCCAAACGCTTCTTGAACTCTGCCAGGCCTGGTGCTGTGACCTGTAACATTTAAAATGTTATTAACAGAAATAACATAAAATACACGGACATACTTGAATCCCAGCCTGTTAATTACATCATGACCTCAGCTGCCCTTTGTGGTGTGGCTTTTCACACAAAAACAAGGGACAAGCCAAAGGGACAACAGTCAGTAATCAGCACACACTCCAGGGCACTAAGCCACAAATCCTCCTTTTCATTTTCTTTACAAGTACTTGTCCCACTACAGACCTCAGCGAGGCCACCACAAAACTGCTGCACAACCGTTTGAAAGAAAAACATTGAATATAAACTAAGGTATGTAATTTTGGATCTTTGCTTAATGCTGAGCACCAAAGGGAGAACCTACACAGCGAGGACTTGGGCAGGAACTCCCAAGTGCACAGGAAATAAACTATTGACAGATAAAACAGCTGCACCAAGGGTGTACTCACCTGGGAGCTATCTGGGCCAGGTTGGTGCAGATGAGCCAGCCACAGTCACCACCCTGGGTGTAGAACTCATTGAATCCCAGTCTGAGCATCAATTCATAAAAAACAGAAGCAGCACTCACGGAATTGAAGCCTGCATTTAAAGAAAAGAACACTTTTGTTGCATTAATTCCACCCACACTCCTGACCCTGCAGCACTGATTCTCCACATCAAGGCAAAGTTCCAGCTCCTCCAAAGCTACCAGTCCCTTTCTCCTTGCCTGACTGTATGCAAGCCCTTGCTCAGCATCCAAGCACAGGGAGCAAGCAGAAAACATGAGGAGGACAAACTCCAGCCTTTGTTGCAGACCTCTCCACTGCTCTGAATGCTGGCCACAAAAACTGTAACCAGGGAAGCAGAGAAAAGCAAACCAAACCTTCTCCACATCTGCACATGCAATAAAATACTAAATTCAGTATCACTTTAAACACTACCTTGCCTCAATTTTCTGCAGTTTGTGTTTGTATAACTCAGAGCACAAGCTGAGCAAGCAGGTGTTTGACTGCAATCTGCCACGTGGACACATGAACTGCTTTGTTTCAACTCTTCCTTCTCACCTACCTGTACAATGCTGTCGAATATGGATGCAAAACACCAAAAAGGAACAGTAATAAATGAAATTTACCCTGCCTGCTCGCTCACAGACAATTCATGGATGCAACTACAACTCTTGAGTTGTCAATTCCTTTTTATGGTTCTTTTTAAATTATCTACACACTGCTCCAGGAGCTAGCCAGTGATGTCACCCCAAGTCACCCCCTTATGTCCCTCATCCCACACAACACACAGGATCTCTGTTTCCTCACTGGGAAAACAAGAAGTGTGTAACAGGAGTTGCTGTTCTGCTAACAGAGGCTGCCTCACTCTGAGGCTGGGCTTGTGGGGGTTCAGTTTCTTCTCCTGTGCCATACCTTGCTTGTGGGGTGCTTCTGAGAAACCATAACCAGGGATGGATGGGCAAATGACTTCAAAAATGTGCTCATGGCCGAGGCCGTGGCTTGCAGGATCCGTCAGCAGAGGGATAATTTTGTAAAACTCGTAGAATGAACCAGGCCAACCATGGACCATTAACAGTGGCTTTGCAGCCTGGTCTTCAGGCAAACAAGGAGGCTTTACATGAACAAAATGGATATCAATGCCTGTAAAAACAAAATCATTCATTAGCATGCCCAAATTTACCTTGACACTGAAGCTAATCACAGAACAGATTAGGAATAAAGCTTTTGCCTGTCCTTTTTTTTTTTCTGGTGAGCATGAAAACACACTGCACCTCTCTGGATACATTCATCCAAGGACTTTAAAGTACTTTATAATGGGAAATTAAGCATCACAGCAGCCAAATGAGGTTGGCTATTTCTGTTTTAAAATAAATTGGCAAATTAAGACATAGGAGTGAAGCAATCTACCAACGGTAACAGAGTGACTCACACAGCTAACAGGCAGAGGAGACAATTACATCATTTAGTCCAAGTACCCTTAAATTTTACCCAAATGTCTCTACATGGCACAGGATGGGCTTCAGTCAGCCCGAGATTTTTCTTCCTGAAAGGCCTACAATTGCATCTTGAAGGCACCAAGAGATAAGGAATCCATCACAACGTGCAGCTGTTTGTCTGGGGGCATGAATCACTTTCCTCATTTTGTTCATGCCTTACTTTCCATTTGAATATGTCTGGCTCCTGTCCCCAGCCACTGACTCTAAATGCTGCACAAAAGGAATTTTAAAAGCCTTCACTAAATATTCTCTGTCTGTGGAAGCCTCCTGTAATCAGGTCACACATCTTAACTGCTGGTAAACCAATCATGCCAAACTGAGGATTTTATGCCTTGCTAAAAGAGAGTCAAAGTGTTCATTTTTGTAGCTCTTTCCTACCCTTTGGCCAAAGCTTTCAGTATCTCTTTGAGTGAATAAACCAAGACAGGAACCTGTGTTCTAGTACCAGTCTCCAGTTTGACCAGTGAAAGGTAAAATCAACAGGGTGGTTTCCATTTTGACTCTTTCCAGCAGGAAAGCTCCACACAGCATTTCATTACCTGCTTCAGGTGAGCTGCTCTTCCTCATACTAACTCAGGGCTTTGTTTTCCAGGAAACAGGAATTTGTTCCCAGCAGAGCCTGACTGCCTCATTTCTTGATGAATTTAAGCATGTTTTACTCACATCAACTCCAGTTCACCAGCAATCCCACCGTCTTTCACTGACTTGAGATTTCCCCATCCTTGACACTCCTGTGAATCTCTGCATTCTCTGAAAAGCTTTCAAGTGATGACAGAAGGTAGGAATCTGATACACAGCATGTTTGACCTTGTCTTTTCATATCTCCTCTCTGTAATCTTTCCCAACACTGAAATTTCCCTTCCCATTGCTATACATAGAGCATTGTCCTTAGCTGCTTCTCCCTTTTCTTGTCTCAGATGGTGTTTTTTTCTTCTTTTTCAAGGGAAGACTTTCTGGTTTTATCTTTTTCAGCACTAACCATCATTTAAATAAGTGCTTTAAGCTCTAACCACTATGTAGCACCATTTATTGTCCCAAATCCATTTAAAGTACCATGGCAAACTACACCTTTTGAAATAACACACAGTTACGGGTGCAAGTAAAAACAGAACAAAATACCCTGTTAAGGTTAAATTTTGCCATCACGGGTGACAATTGCCTGCTGTGCTCTAGACCTACAAGAGGACCTAAGCACCACCCTAAATCAGGCATTTTAAAAAGGCCAGTCTGGCCAAGCTCCAGCACCAGCAGACCTTGGCTGAATGAACTCTTTGGAAAGAATGAATGAAGAGAAACCATTCCCGGCAGCACATCAACCCCAGGGGAGAGGCACTGCACACTCCTAGGCCTGGGAATGCTTGAGGAGGTGCAGCAGAGCACATCTGTCCTGCCAGGCTGATGGCTTCACTGTGACAGCAGCAGCTGGGCAGCTCCAAGGAGCAAGAGGAGACATCTGCGGCAATTTTTGCATGACTGCATGCAAGGCAGGCAACATGTGTACGTCTTAAGATCCACTTCTGCTCCCAAACACTCGTGCTTGGCTCCTGCTAACACCAGCTGACAGCCTGCTCATGCACAGGGAATTCCATTTGTCATTCCTTGTCCTGAAGGCTTCAGTTACAACCAAGGAGTTCCCTGCTCCTTCAGCAGTGCTGCCCCTGATCCAGACTGTGGCAGCCAGGGAGGGAAAGCCCTGTGGCACAACCAGAGCCTTCTTCCCACCAAGCTCCCCTGCAGACAAATTTATCTATTGCTGGTTGTATTTTAAGGGGGAAAGCAACACACCTTGAATCTTTGTTTTGAATTGTGGGTACTTGTTGAGGACTTCAACTTGTTTCTTCCAATTGAACTGGTTTTTCCAGTAGGACACCACCTTCCTGAGATGCAGCAAGTTAGTTCCATAATGGAAGCAGCTGTTCTCCAGTGGCTCAGTGAATCGAGCCTGGTCCAGTCTCCTAAATAAATCCTACAGGGAAAGAGAGAGAAAAGACATTAAAAAGCACTTGTGTCTGCTCTCTTGGGCTATGTGTGGTTTCTAGTTATTCCCACGTGAAACGAGAACAATGGAAATAACATCTCTAATTAGACACCTGTGCCTTTTGCTCCATCAGCTGTTCCAGTCCTTTTCCTCCTGCAGGTGGCCTCCTTCCCCTTCCATTCACAGCTGTTCTCAGCCTTTGTTCCGCCGGGCTGGGAACCACAGAGGGCAAGCTGCTCTGCTGGACCCGCTGGGGCACCAAGGGGTAACTCTTGCTCCTTTCCTGGGTACCTTCCTCACAGTCAGTGCATGGATCTGGCCCAAACCTTTTGCTTTCCTTCCCAAACCCAGGAGTGGGAGGTGTTCACCAGGGAACATTCAGAAGGATTTTGCACAGACAGAAAGTTGGTGAAACCAGACTGAAGTTTGCCAGTCTGGTATAACAATGGCAGTCACCTTCCCACTGCTCTTCAGGAGTACAGGGGATGCTGGTGACACTGCAAGACCACTCCAAAATCACTCAGCAGGGAAAGACAGCCAAGAGCCCCTTCCTGCTGCAAACAGAACCACAGAGTGGCTGAAAGGCAGGTCTGGAAATCTAATCCTGCTCAATCATTTTAAAGTTAGAAATTATCCATCTTAGTGTCTGCAGTGTAAGGGGAAAACAGAATGGAGACCAATGTCTTTTGGTATTATTAAGAAGGGTAAGCAAAGTGTTAAAAAACCCAGGCCTTGCTGAGAAATTAGGAATCTATTATAAATTAATAACATGAGCAATCCCATGAGTATTGTTTGAACCATGACTCCACAAAGATCTATGAAATGGTTCAGTCCCTGGTTTAACACACACAATCAAAATCTTTCTATCCAACAAACTCTGCAACGTATGTGTTTACTGTAATTACCACAGTAATTTAGTGTTGACCAAAGTAGACTATTAATTACAGAAGAATCAGCATCCAACACAGCTGCAAACATAAAGCAGTCAAGAAAATGAGGTATTTGTAATTGCTTTGGAAAGAAAGGGGGGGGGAAAAAAGACATTGTTCTTATTCTGGTCTACACAAACTGAGGAAAATGCACAAACAGAAAAACAGAGTTGAGTAATCTGTAATATGATTTTTATGTTTATTAGGCTTTGCAGAGTAAGTTTATTTACCAGCAATCATGCAAGAGCCAGCTGAGAACAAAATTACACAGCGAGATCTGCCTATTCATACCTATCTTCTGAAGTACTGAAAAACCCCTTCCCCCAAGACCTGCACATCACTGGCACCCTGTTGGTTCCATTTAAAAATTACTTCCAAACACGTTCTGCATCATTTGGCCGTTTCTTCCTTCCCTTCCCCCAGCACAGAGATTTGCTTACACTCAGCTCTTCCTCTGCAGCCTCCACCTTAAATGGCCTAATGCTTGAGTCTTCTTTAGTCACAGGCTTCTGTCCCCTGCCCCACCACCCATCTTTGAAGGGCAGCCTCTCCTCATTCTTCTTGGAAAACAAGAAGTAGATGAGGAGTGTCCCCAGGACCAGGAGCACCTCGAGCAGCATAATGCCTGCAAGAGAAGAACAGAACTCTGGTGAGCCCAGCCAGCTCAGAGAGACACACATTCTTTGTGAGGGCTTTTCCCTTTTCAGACAGGATTCCAGCTACTGGATGTGCTGGCACTCACAGGATATCAGTACTTCTGTGAAATTTCTGAAATAGAATGTTTCAACCTACCCAAATGAGGAAGAATTGTTTTAAATAAAAGACACATAATAAAAACAGAGCTCAAAGTAAGTTAAAGAGGTAATGTGGCAATTAAATAGTCATTATAATGTAAATATGACATAAATATAACATAGCTTCATAATTACAATTATACAATTCACATTTAATGCCTTCTCTTCCTCTGAAGTTCCAGATTCCCCACAACTCCCAGGGCACAGCATATCTTCAGCAAGGCTTGCATGTCTACTGATTCAGAGGGAAAGAAAAGCAAGACAGAACATATATACAGAATAAAAAGCCAACAGCGTGAGGGCAGCCACCTTGTACCTCCCAGCCAGCCAGGAAGTGGAGCAGGGATATATTTGCACAACCCTTGAACGCAGTGTAAAGGGCAGTCAGACCTTCCCTTTCCTTCTCCCTGTGAACTGTTTTAAAGAGAAAACAAAAGCCCATGCTGTAAAATGTGATCACATTGTGACAAAATTCTGTCAAGGTGCAGAGCAGCCTGATTTCACAGCACACCTGCATAACCCAGCTGCAGGGCTGCTGTGCTGCAGTCAAACAGAACACCCCAACAACAACAACAAAAGAAAACCTTCTTGGATATACTTGGACTGTTTTGTGCTGCAAGTAGAAAAAACACTTAGACTTGTCTTTAATAATTAATGTTTTCAAGCATGCCTTTAAATGTAAGAAACCTTAGCAAGGTGGTTTGGGGAACAGTACTGTCATCCTTTTAATGGATAATTTTAAAGAATATCATGCTTCAAACACTAATTTGCTGGGGAATTACTAAGACATCAAGTATTTCAAAACTTCTGTAGGGCAAGGATTGTTTATGACCCAGAACGTCTTCATTCTCTCTAGAGCCAGAAGGTTTTGTGAGTTTTGCTGCTGCAGAGTAATTTGATGCTCTGGAATGGCTCAAAGAGTCCTCAGAATGCACCAAATTTACTCCTGGATCAAAACAGGAATTTTAGCACAAGTTAATGGGAATTCACAGGATTAGAGCAGGAATGAAACTGAATGGAATCGTTTAAGTGCCTTCATGTGACAGAACATGTTGTAGTCAACTTCTTGAGTTTAATTTTCTAATGGCTGACAATAAATGAATAAATAAATAAATAAATGCACAAGTCAAGATAAGCAACCATAAAACATCTGTGCAGATTGAACATTTGTCCAGGCACTGTGCAGATTGAACAAGCTAAAAAAAAAAAGAGGAAAAAAATTTTTAAAACTCTATTTTTTACACATGCAAGTGCTACAGCCTTGAAAGTGCCTGAATCCTCACAGGCTGGAGCTATTGGGAATGATAGGCACTGAAAAAACTTGATTTGTTTATTTGTTTCACTAGTGCTTCCATAATTTCTCCCACTTGTTTTTCTTCACAATGTTATCTGGAGCACAGGACAACACTCTTTTCCCACCTTTACAACACCCAGGCCATAACTCTCCCCTGAATTAAAAAGTTTATCCAATTTCAGCTTGCCTCAGCACACAAACCAATGCAGTTTAGGAGCATCCTGAGCACAATTAAATTTTACTGCAAAGCAAAACTGGAGGGGCTTCTAGAAACCTCAGAGCACTTTACATAGAAATGATACCTACCACAGCATTTTATAACATTTCTACTCCTAAGCCTTCATGCAGAAAAACAGCAGCTTCCCCAAAATCACAACACAACTGGAGCCATGAGAAAAGTTCACCACCATAACTGTGCGAACACCTCACTGAAAAATCCCAATTCTTGGCCAAGTCCAGAGCTCCCCAGCAAACAGAAGAGCTGCAGTCAGTGCCAGCCCCGTTGTTCAGGCTGGGCTGTCTCCCAAAGCAGAGCTCTCCTTGCCCTGGCTCCTGCTGCATCAGCGGCACAGCCCTGGAGCACAGACAGGGCACAGCTCCCAGCACGGAGCTGCTCTGCCCAGGAGCTGAACCTCTGTCAGCCTGAAACCCTCATGTCCACACCCAGAGCTGCAGAACCACCTCTGCTCCCCCCATCTCCTCTCAAGGATACTTGAGAAAGCAGAATTTTTGCAGCAGAAGACCTGGGGAGGGACTGTGTGCAAATGTGTGCGTTTTGCATTCAGCCTGGACCACGTGTGGGAAGAACCGGCTGTGTGAACAGGCCCCCATTTTTTGCAGTGAATTCCAGACTGGAGGATGAGCTTGTTTACCATCCAGTAGTAAGTGCCAAAACCAGCTTCAGGTCCCACAAGAATCCTGACTTCCACTGCAGATAGTTGGGGCTGCTGACAAATTGCTTTGCACGAGATGTCATCCTGACATGGAAGATGCCACCTCTGATTTTGGTTGGGTTAGCTTTTGCTAACAGAGGGACTCTCTGTATCCAACCTTTCCCAGTTGCCTTGAAAGTGCCTGTAAAATTCCTGATGATAACGAACACGGCTCCCAGAGCTCCGAGAGCGTCACATTTTGCTGTGAGTGCCGCGAAGGGAAGGACCAAGCGCATCGGCAGTGCTTGGACTGGCACCAGCTGACCCAAGGGAACTGTTTTGTGAGGGATGAGCTGCTGGGATGCAGCACGTTCCTGCCAGCAGCTCCAGCCTGGGCCCAGAGGAGGCAGCTCAGAGCAGTGGTTTCCCAAGGTCGCTATCCAAGCTGCTTCTCTGGAGCCCTGGTGAGTTGTTTGAGCGGCACAAAGCAGCCTCAGTTGTGAGGCACCAGAATTCCCTCCACTAATCACTGCTGGGATCTGTGCTGGAGTGGAAGTTATCAGCTCCTTAACACTTGTTCCACATGCAGCGATACAGTACCATGAAGGTGGAAGGACAAACAGGTACAAAAACGCTTTTCTACCCTCATTTTTCAGAGATGTCAACAACCAAGCGCTGGCGGTTTTATTGTCTGAAGTCTCTTGATGCAACCACACTGGCACCATGCCTTTATAAACGAGTGCTTCAAAGGGAGTTCATGCTTTGGTTTGCCTTTTTCCTCTTTTTATGTGACCAAAGGCAAGACCTTAGAAGGAAATATTTCCACTTATTCCATGGTCCTTAGGTGCTGAGACTTTGCTGTACCCCCAAGTGGATATTGTTTACAGACAACACTTAAGTACCTTAGACAGTACTTTTATCCTAAAGAGTTCAAGGAGGAATGTTTTCGGTTTGCTGCTTTAAAAACATGTTTTCAAAGAAAAATGTTGAAATGCAATGGGCCCAGTAAATAAACCAAGCTCCTCTTGAAGAAGGCCAAGCACATCTCGTGAAATACTTTTGCAAGAAAACCTCAGAACTTCCTTACAGTATCTTACAGCTCCCTATTGGAAACACTCCTGTCACAGTCATATTTTCTGGAAAAATCCCTTGCCCAGGATTTTTCTCCTGGGAAGCTGAGAAGCCTCAGAGAAAAAGGAAAACAATAATTATCTCATTTGCTTCTCCTGTGTTTTGCTGCTTTGGAATGTGGTTGGAGATTGTTTACCCACAGGTGGTTGTTTCATTGGTTTCATGTGGATTGTTTTTACTTATTGGCCAATCAAGGGCCAAACTGTGTCAGATCTGGAGGAGAGAGACACGAGTTTTCAGTAGTGTCTTCTAGCCTTCTGTCTGTATCCTTTCTGTATTATTTAGCATAGTTTTAGTATACCATTCTTTAATATAATATCATATCATATCATATCATATCATATCATATCATAAAATAATAAATTAGCCTTCTAAGGACATGGAGTTAGATTCATCATTTCCTTCCTTCGTCTGGGAACCCTGCAAATACAAGACACTCCTGGTTTTCAGCACCTTTCTGCATTTCAATTGGTCCCCTATCTGTGCATTGACATCAGAGCTAAGGGGTCCACAGGAACAGAGCAATTATTATTTACATCAAAGCTATGTCCTGTCTCTTGCTTTGTCTTCATCAGTACACAGGAAGAGATGCCCCAGAGAACACAGCTCTTCATTTTCACAGAGGTCATCTATTAAACAGCTTTATGGTATAATCCCCCTCTCCTTCTGTGAGTAACCATCCATCTTAGCCTTGCAGAATTAGAATCCATCTGAAACATGGTTTTGGACAAATAACCAACTGTGCAGACCTTCAGCTTAATGCTGGAAATGCCTTCTGGCCCAAACACCACCCAGCTGCAATGAGTGATGCACAACACTCACAGCTTTGAGGGGGCTACCAAACTCTGCCAGGGCAAAGCTGCTGCTGCGTGGCTGAGGCAGGAGCTGTGAGACTCTGCTGCTTCCAGAGGTAATCATGGCTTAGGGTTAATAACATTTCCTCTCCAGGACTGGTTCACCAGCACACTGCGAGGCAGCTCAGAGCACTTGGCACATTCTGAGAGACACAAGGATTATTGATTAATAATTACTCTGCAGGAGAAATAACAGCTCCATTTGGAATGATTTTTCTGTTTACTTTTGTTCTCTTACATGTGGTCCCACATCAGGCTTTACCAAAAACACATCTCTGCTGCAGCACCTTTGTTTGCATGCTTGTTTGCCCAAAGAGCAGCAATTGCAGGTTACTCTTCCCAAGAAAGGAAAAACAAACCCACTGAAGGACTTCAAAAACTCATGGCACCTGTAACAGAGTCCCTGAGCACTGCCACAGCCTAAAAGGAGTGAAGACACAGCACAGTCCCCACAGCTTCACCCTCAGTCTGTCCCCCACCCTCTCCAGGCACCACATTTTTGCCATCATGTTGCACCAGAAACAGACAGAAAACCATCAAGTCACTCATAGAAGAAAATCTTCCCACTTCTGTAGTTTATGGAGCATCATGACAAGCTTGAAAATAGCTTAGCAACGCAGAAATTGCTTTGCCTACAAGTGATAACATCTCCCAGGTGAGCATAAAATGCTGCATTAACATTGTAGGGGAGGAGGAGAGGCAGGCATGGGATGAAATAAAGCATCCTACGCAGGAAAGCAAATCAAAGACAGGAAATACAAATCCAACAGAGTTTCTGGCTTGTCTCGATAAGAAATTTAGCATTTACATTTTTTTATTGCCACAGGGAGGTGGCATACAATGCTATCTCCAAAACAGCAGGAAGAGATGATATCATCCTATTTTACTTTTTTTTTTTTTTCCCTAGACTGTTCACTATCAGAAATTAACCATTACAGAAGGAACTTAATTAGAAGGCTGCAAGCAAGGAGTGAGGTCACGTCCCCAAAGCAGTGAAACCACAGTCCCTCAGGCCTGCCCCAGGAGTGGGGCACGCTGCTCCCGCTCAGGGTTGGGGTTCCCTGCTGGAACACCCCACAGCTCTGGCACTGAGCACTGCTCCCCTGCAGCTTTGTCCCCTGGCCAACAGGAACAAGCCACAGGGCCAGTTCAGGCTCTGGGGGTGCCCTCTGCCTCACCAGGGCTCGCACCCACAGCGCTTGTCCTTGGAGGCACGTTATTCCAGAGCAGTGGTTGAGCGCCTTACACGACGCATTCCCACCGCATTTTTCCCGCAGTTACAATCCCTTGTTAACTCTCCAGCACTACGCTGAAAATCCACAGGCACTGAGACCCGAGTCTAACTAAGCACAAAAGAAAAGCAGTCTGGGACTAAGTTCACTGGTACACACTTTGCCCAGAATGTCTGCAACCACTGGCCGGCCAAAGCTCAGACCCCATCATTATTTAAAATACTGCACACTGCTTTCTTAAGAGGAAGGAACTCAATTGACAAGAACACATATCTAAGCAACATTACTTGTTCTTTCAAAGCCGTGCCCTACGCTTTATTCCGTGCTGCTTAAAAACGTGATTTGTTTATCTCAATTTTCCTTATTTTGCTTCTATTATGTTTGAACAAACCCACTCTCTTTCAAGAGTCTAAAAAAAGCCTTTGGGCTGCACAAACACAAACTGACAGAATCCAGCTTGGGATCTGTGTGATGCCCATTAATGTGATCTAATGACTGTGTGCATGATTCAGGAGAAATGAGATGCACTCTCCATCTGCAATAATTTCTGTTTCAGACTCTGCAGACAGAAAAGCCACGAAAGGACTCTTAAATCAGCACTGTTCAGCCACAATAATTAAGGGTGAAAGAGCTGTTCAAACTACCATAATAATGCATTAAGGTGAGATCATGCAAAGATTTTATCCTATTTATCCTATCCAGCCTTTAGTCTATTAATGATCCCCAAATCCCAGCAAGAACAGGTTTTTTTGCAGGGGTGCAGAGAAGGGACAACAGCCTGGCACACAATGGAGGATGAACACAGCTGAAAGCTCTCTCAAATCCCATCTTCCAGTTAAAGGAGGGAAGGATACCATGCCAGCAACAAGTTTTTTAAACAATGCTTAGCCACAATATCTTGAGCTTTACTTCAACATTTCTCTCCTAGCGTCTGAAAAGAAATGATGAACAGCACTTGGTCTCTGTTTTGCCTTCCACTGGAGTTTCTAGCAATAATGAGGTTCACCTCCTCATCCTGTGCCAGCATCTGCATTTTACAGAGGAGGTGGAAATGAACCAAAAGAGTGAGATATTACAGATAAGGAAATGAGATCGAGGTAATTGTTCCTCAGGTCCTGAGGCAAATTTGGGCTCTAATTTTAGCTTCACCAAATCCTCCAGCAGTGAAGAGTAAAAGGTTGCCCTCCTTCCCTGCCGTGGCTTTATTGCCAACGTTTTGCCTGCCCTGATCTCCAGATAAGTCTTGTTTTCATCCCAAACTGCTCGGTGGTACAGCACAGCATGGCCCCTTCTGTCTACTGCAGGATCTTCCATCAGTCTGAGTCTCTGAAGATTCTTCCAAGGAATCAGGGAGGGAAAGATCTTTTCAGCTAGAAGATTTACAAGCTTTTTGTATTAGCACTGTTAGAAAACTGTGTTACTGAAACCTTTAATTATTAAAACATGCAGAATTGATGTATATGTGGTGCTTTAGAGGGGAAAAAAAAGAGTGCAAGCAGTCTGAGGTAGGTAAGAACAAAGTACATGACAACCCTTCAGTTAAAAGAAGGTGTGGAGAGAGAAACGATGAATATAAAGACTGCCAGAGGAATTTTCTGGTAAACTGCAAGACAGATGAGGTGCACATTGTGAATTTCAATTAGGATCACGACTCCAAGTAGTCAGGGCAGCATGAATGAGAATGTGCTCCTTGCCCCATGATGTGAGACTCCCTCTAACCCCTGTGATGCCAAACTCCCTCCTTCCTCTGGGATGCAAGATGACCTCCACCCTCTGTGATGCCAGACTTCCTCTTACCTCTGTCACACCAGTCTCCCTCTTACCTCTAGGATGAGACTCCATCCTCCAGTAGTGAAGATTTCCTGTTTTTTTCTGTGACATCACATTATTTCTTTCCTCTGTGATGTCAGATTTTCTCTTATCTCTATGACCATTTCTTCCTTTCTCAGTGATGCCAGACCCTCTCCTTCCTTCAGGACACCACATTCCCTCTTACCTCTATGATATCCAGCTCTGTGATGTCAGACCCCTCTCTTCCTTCCTCAGTGTGCCACTTTCTTCTTCCTTCCTGATGCCGACTTGCTCTTACCTCTGTGCAACCCTCTCTCTTTCCTCTGTGATGGCACTTCCTTCCTTCCTTCCTTCCTTCCTTCCTTCCTTCCTTCCTTCCTTCCCTTTTCCATGTGTGATGCCACACTCCCTCTTACCTCTGAGACGCCCAAATCCATCATTCCTCTGTGATGTCAGACTCTCTTCTTCCTTCATGGTGCCAGACTCTCTCTTCCCAGTGTGTGAGACTTTCTCCTTCCTCAGTGTGAGATGATCTCAATCCTCTGTCATGTCCAACTTTTCCACATTTCCTCCTTTTTCTATGATGCTACAATTCCTCCTTCCTCGATGATGTCTGACTCCCTCTTACCCCTGTGAGAGACTCCTTACTTCATCTATTATTTCAGATCTCCTTCTTTTTCTGGGACACCAGGCTCCCTGGCCACAAAACCTGCATACTCCGAGTATAATGCAAGAAATGTGCAAAATAATACATAAGATAATCAATTCATTTTGCCTAGAGCTGTAAATGTAAAAGGAAAAAATAATATTAAATGTGACTATGGAAACAGGAAGAGACCAAAACTTGTTGTCTCTCTACAAAGACTTCGTTCCCAACGAGGAAAGGAACTTTGAATGATGCCAGAGGAGGGGAACAGATGGTAGCCATCATTTTCTGTCAAATAACTGCAACACCAAAAGGATGTGCCAGAGTAAACATGTAACAAGAACAATTCTTGCTACTTTATCTCTCCCTTAATAACAATATTTAAGTTCTGTTTGGATTCATGGCCTTCATCTAGAAAAATGCACTACCTGTCCCCACCAGATGAGAGCAATTAGCACTCTTGATGAAGCACCCAGGAGGGCTTGGTGCTCCAGCAGAGCTTGGGTTTTGATTCCTCACACACGGGTGTCCTACCTGAGAGGGAGACTTGTCTGCTATCAGACAGCCAAGCCCACCCAGGCTGCAGAAACAGAACAAACAGGGAGAGCAGGAGCTGCGTGTCCTAACTGCAGAACTCACAGGAGGAACAAAATTTGACTGCTGGGCTCAATAAATGTGAGGAGAATTGCTGGAGACAAAAAGAACAACAAAGCCCAAAAGTTTGCTGAGCCCTTTCTATGTCCCATGGATTGCACCTAATAATCTCCTGCAGAGATGTTTAAAAAAAAAAAAAGCTGGAGGAATGTTAGGTGACAGCTCACTTTCCAGAGAGGAAAGCCAGCAAACAGCTCCTGTTCTTTAATCCAGCAGGATCCCTCCATAAACACGATCACAGGCCATTTCTTCATTCTGGCAAATGCACTATCAGAGAGAACAACTAGCAAAGCATGGCTGCCACAATTCCCACAAAAATATTCCCAGCCCTGCCAATCAGAAAGCATTTAATCAATAACAACATGCTTAAATAGATATAAAGAACTCAGAATGCTGCTTAAAAGAACCAAGCATAAACCCCAGGGTGTTTTCAAATCACTGTCAGCCATCCTGCCATGTCTAGCATGACCAAGATATTAAAGCAAATGCCACTTTAGAAGATGATGTTTTGTGCTTTACTATTTATGTAAACACCCATTTACACACACAGTGATGCTTTTAATTAAAAATAATGTGTGCAGAGGAAGAATCCAGGACTTTTTCAGCAGTAGTATTCAGAAGGGAAAAAAGTATTTTCAACATTAATTACAAGCACACCAAAGCCCTTCAGAGAGAAGCAAGATGCTCTACTTTCCAAGTGACTTTTCTTCAGGGACTTAGACAGTAATTAGAGATCTATTTGCCACATTTGGAACTTGCACTTTACAGAAGTCTGCCCTGCTTCTGGGATTGTGCATGGCATGAAGAAAATCCTCTTGCAGGCTCAATGAAATAATGCACACCCTACCACAAAGGCAAGGCTTTACCTCTGCTCATCTGGCCACAGGATTTGAATATTCCAACAAGAAATGTGCATGGGAACATGTAAGATAATCGATTTGCTTTGCCTAGAGCTGTAAGCTGTGCTTCCCCTACCACCCCCAGCTCTGCTTTGCTGCTTCTCTACTGACAAATTACTTGACAAACTATTATTGAAGCAACAAGAATTTCTGGGAATATTACCATTCCAGAATTATTACCCCTAACAGTTTCATTTACCTTTTGTAATTACTCAGAACAAATTGGTCCTTCCAATAAGGAGCCTGAGCTTGTTTCACAGTGCTTACAAGATTAAAACATTGCCATTTGATGCCTAAAAATCCTGAGTAGGTCTGAAAGCTTTGTTGAAACCCTGGATGAACAAACAGGCTGAAAGGAATGGTATTACCCTACAGAATGACCAAATACTTAAGGTACAGTAAATCAACAGGAGGCAAAAAAGCCTTTTAAAACACCCAGTAATCCAAAGCCTATTTTGGGCAATTCATACAGACAAATTGCATGTGGATTCTGACTGCACTGGTTATTACCCACTGTGCTCTATTTCAAATTATTTACCTCAACGCTATGATCACACAAAATAAAACCTCAAACCCTGGGAAAAATAACAAGCCAGCAGAGTTTAGCAAATCACACACAAGTTTGAATGATTTTTTTTTCTTAATTTTTTGACTGGAAACGAATTCAGACTGGAAAAGACGCAGAACAAAGAGCCATGAACTTGACACTGTGCCAGGACCTTCCCACAAAGACTTCAGCTCTGACAAAGATCTAATCCCTGTCCTTGGACAACTTCAACTGTGGATTGATTTTCAAAGTTCCTTAATTGCTTTTGGGGACTATCTTCCATCGATTTTCAGTAAGCATTAGCAATCTGTGCACTCAGGCCTCAGCTTTAGCCTTCTTCAAACAGGAGCAATATCTGCTTCAGGGGGGAAGCACAGCATCTCCAAGGAGTAGTGCCAACCAAAATATGAACCCTGCTTTTGTGACTCTCTGAGTAACTCTGAGATATTGGCTTCTAAGACTGATCCTATCTTGTAGGTTCACCTAGAATTACCAGGCAATTTCTCTTATTTTAGATAAAGCCAGGCTAGGAAAAGAAGGGAAGAGAAAGCAGCCTAACTAAGCAGAGTTGGAAAATTAAGCAATGCATTTGGAAATGGTATGTTTTAACTCCTGGGCAATCAAAATCTCAACTGAATTCTGACAAACTAAACCCAGCTTGAGCAGAGTACATAATTTGCTTAGTCTTTGCAGATTGCTCAATTATGCAACAAAATATGGGCGTTAAACTTACAATGTTTTCTTCTCATGCCCAAAACGCTTGTTCAGCAAAGGGAATTACACATAAAATACTCAATCAAATCATCCTCAGGTCTGGCAAAATTATCCATAAATAAATAAAACTTCGATTTCATATCCCCATTTAGAAATGAGCAAATAAACCAAACCGAAACCATTCACATGCCAATAGTTAGAGTGACTTACTTTAACTAAGCAAGGAAACCTGGCCACATTCCCGAGGAACGCTAAATAAAATTGTTGTTTCCATAAGCACTGGTAAATCCCGCTTATCAGGGACCTTACCCTGGAAAAGCACCTCTGGCTCCAGCTGTTGGAGATGCCACACACGCTCCCCTATCAGGAATGCAGATTAGAGCCTTCCTGTTCCCGAAATCAGCAAAAAGTCCCCAGAGGACCCAGCGCGTGAACAATTCCCATTGTTAGGAATCCGCGGAGCAGCAGCAGCAGCGGAGCCCCGCGCACTCTCCAAATCCCTGGCACTGACGGACCTTCAGCGGGCTTGGACACACGGACTGGCTTGGGAAAGCTCTTTCCTTTGCCACAGGAGGAGCCGAAGCTGCTCTCCCCGCCGGGGCACGGCTCGCATCCCGCCGGGAACTTCCCGAGCCCAGCGCCGCATCCCGGGACCGCGCCCGCCGCTCGCTCTCACCGGCCGGCGGGAGCGGGCACCGAGACCCCGGGAACCCCGGGACCCCCGGGACCCCCGAGCCGTGCCCCCGCTCCGCAGCCCGCCGGGAGATGTAGCTCTGCCCGGGACAGAGGTTTGTCCCCGCACAGCCCCGGGATGCGAACGCCGCCTGCCAGCCGCCCGGCAGGGCTGGGACACGGCCGGGAATCACCTGCTGTCACCACCGGGAGGTGCCCGGCAGGGCTGGGACACGGCCGGGAATCACCTGGTGTCACCACCGGGAGATGCCCGGCAGGGATGGGACACGGCCGGGAATCCGCTGGTGTCACCACCGGGAGATGCCCTGCAGGGCTGGGACACGGCCGGGAATCCGCTGGTGTCACCACCGGGAGATGCCCTGCGGCTCCCAGCCGGGCTCGCAGGGAGTAGAACTCGAGAGGAGCACAGACTGTGCCCAACAGAAGGAAAAAGCCAAAAATGCTTCAAACAGAGCTGCTTGTTCCCTGAACACGTGCTCTCCAAGGTCTGTCTTCCCAATTTGGGCGGAGAGATCTCAATGAGCCTCAGAAGGTCAGGCTGTAGCAATTCATGCCACCAGGAAAAACAGAACAAGCAAACATTAAACTCTTCACCATCGCTGAGGTTTTACCATTCAATCTCAGTTTTCACCTATTGCTTCACTCCCAAGATCCAATCTTCTTTTTCCATCACCTCCACCACACCATCTCAGCTCCTCTTTGGATTGTTGGGCTCTCCACAGATAGACCTGTGGCACAGATAAAGATTCCTTTCACATCTTTCAGCCTCTTCAGCCCAATCACCACATTCTGCTCAAGCAGTCCTTTGCCCAGAGCCTTTGGTGTAGCTCTCACTCTCTTTTGTTATGAGCAGCAATAGTACCTAAATTAAAAACCAGTCTTCTTTAAAGCAACACATCCCTAAACTGTTCTGTAAGCAAGTTTTGTCCTTTCTTGTAGTTTTCTTTTTCCACACCAAATGTGCTGGCTGAGTTCTACCCCTTTTGGGGCACCTATTTTCACAAACTGCTCTGTTCTGTTTTTCTTGAGACACCAAAAATATTAGTAGCAGTCCACCTTTCTTCTGTAAGACTACATAGATTTCACTTACACACAAACAAGACTGTGCTGAATTTGATAGTAAACATAACTTCTAGGGGATGAAAGTTAAAAATGCAACTGTGTTGTGTGCCAAGGTCATAACCCTTTATTACAGTTACCACACAGATAGTTGGCACTGTTTAACCCCAGCTGGCAGCCAAGCACCACAGTCAGTCACTCACTCCCCCACCAGCAGGATCAGGGTGAGAATCAGAGGAGTAGAAGTCAGAAAACTCATGGATAGAAATAAAAACACTTCAGGAGGTAAAGCAAATGATGCACATGCAAGAAAAGCAAAACAAGGAATTAGTTCCCTGCTTCCCATGGGCAACTGAAAAGAGAGGCTCCATCCCACATAGCAGTTATTGGGAAATGAGACTCAAACACCCCCTTCCTCCTCCTTCCCCAGCTCTACCTGCTGGACACGATGCCCTGGGCTGTGGGGTGTCCCTTTGGGCACTGGGGTGGGGAGAGGAGCAGAGCAGGGCTGGGTGTGTGCAAGCTCTGCCAAACAACAGCAAAAACATCCCTGTGCTATCAGCACTGCTTTCAGCACTCATCCAAACCACAGCCCCACAGCAGCCACTGGAAAGGAAATTACCCCAGCCAAAGCCAGCAAAATACTCTATTTGACTACTTTAACCAATGACAATTTGCATTTTTTCTGTCCTCTATTTGTCATAAGGATGTCAATTCCAAATCTCTAGTTAGCAACTCCAGCCTCTGTAACTTGCTGAAGATGCAGTGTCAAAGTAGGTAGGTGTACTTTATCCAGGCTGTCCCAGGCTCTGGAAACAGCTGTGCTCAGTCATCCAGGAAAGCCCTGTTACCACTGAGGCCCTCCCAGTCCTTCCTTTTTTGAAGTGGACAGGGTAGCTCAAAGTCCCTGTTGTGGGGATATCCCTCTGGCATAGATGTTTTCCAGTGGGTGTTCACCTTCTTAACTTGACAAATCACTTCAGAGTAGTTTTTCTCCGTGCTCTAGCAGCCCTGAACCCTTAGGAGACACAGCTTAGAGGTGGGATTGGCAGTGCTGGGTTAATGGCTGGACTTGAAGATCTTAGAGGCTCTTTTCCAACCTAAGCAATTCCATGATTCCTTACAGCAGTAGCAGCAGCAAAGAGCAATGGGCAAAGCAGGTGCCTGACGCTGCTGAGTCAGGGATGTAAAGAAAGACTCCAGTCTTCAGGTGGATCAGAAGGCTAAGAATAATTTTATTAGCAATAAGTTGTGAGCTTTATAGTCTCACTCGCTAAGTGGGACCCGATTGGTCTCAAAGTAGAAACATCTCATGTTATTGGTGACTACGAACAGCACACCGTGGAGAGCCATAGCTATAAACAATGGTTACAGAAAGAGAGATAATAATTGTTTGAATTCTTTTGTCTAAGATTCCCAGGCTCAGCCTGGGAGAAATTATCCCTGCTCTTTCTTCAGCTGAACTGAGAACATCCACGGGTACCTCACCCAGACATGGACAGAGGAAGGTTACAGCAGGGTTAGTGCTTCACATGGATCCCTCCCGACTGGAACTGCTTTGGCTGTTTCTTGTGGCACCATACAACTCCCAGAGCCTAGCAGAGGACAGCACAGAGATGCAAACACCACTAGAGGCAGAAGGCCAGCCATGCCCTGAGGTCACCAGGCTCAGCATGATGAGGGAGGTGAGTGCCTGATCTGCTCCCTGCTGGTGCAGCCTCACCTCGAGCCCTGATTGCAGTTCTGGGCACCACAACCTGAGAAGGACAAGAAACTATTAAAGTGTGCTCAGAGGAGGGTGACCAGCCTGGTGAAAGGCCTCAGGGGAAGGCTCAGTAGGAGCAGCTGAGGTCTCTTGGTTTGTTGAACTTGGAGAAGTCTGAGGGGTGAACTCATCACAGCCCAGCAGTGAGGTGCAGATCTCCTTTCTCTGGTGATCAACAGCAGGACACAAGAGAATGGAATGAAGCTGCTTCAGAGGAAATTCAGATTAGACATTAGGAAAAGGTTCTTCACAGAGTGGTCAGCCACTGGACCAGGCCACAGAGAAGTGCTCAAGGCATCCAGCCTGTCAGATTTCAAGGAGCATCTGCACTATGCTCTTAATCATATGGATTAGTTTTAGGTAGCCCTGTGAGGAGCAGGGAGTTGGAATTGATGATCCTTGAGGATTCTTTCCAGCTTGTGATATTCTAAGAAAGACAAATGGAAAACATTAGCAACTCCATGGTCTGGCATTCCTCTAAGTAATTTTTGCTTTAGCATCAGGCTGAGGTAAAGGAACAATACACAGCATAGAGGAACAATACACACAATATCCACCTTCAAAGCAGCTGGAGTTTGTTACAGAAATTAAGGGAAGGATGTGGCCATGATAGAAACTTATGGGACTACTGGTAGGAGGGCAACTGCAGAGAGTTCAAACAAAGATTCATGTAAGTACAGAGAAGCTGACAACAACAGATAAAACAATGGTTTTTAATCTTTAAAAATCACTCTTTACATTGTACAACAGGTATTGATCAATATTTTGATCAATGTTTTACCAGCAATTATGGAGAATTGCTGATATCTCATCTTTTACAAGTTGTAGACTGGAAGACAGTCATCAGCCAAATAAAATAATGCCAAGAAGATTGCAATTTGCACTATAGGAAAGCAAATTAATTGCTACAATCTATGTAGATACTCCAATACAGAGTATGAGCTGAAGGATCTTTCGATTTGCTGAAGTCCAAGTAATCTGTTCATATCCAGTAAAACCATTTCCTTGGCTGAGGGAGGTGGCCATGCAGTTTCATATTAATGCTTCAGTGACACCTACACATGTGCTCTTCCCAAGTGTGACAATGCAGAATGTCCCTCTTCTGAAGCTCAACTTTGAGAATAAAATCCTTTATCTACACCCACAAGCAGAAGGTAAAGCTACAACTGTAAAACAATCCTCTTCCCCTAAGCCAAGTATAACATCACCATGATCAACTGTAAAGAGGAAAATAAGGGGAGCATGAAAACTCTGAAGAGAAAGAATAAGTTTAAAACAAATTAAAAAGAAGAGAGTGAAGTGTCAGAAAAGGAAGCTTAATACAGGAGTCAAAAAAATGAGGAAGGAAAACTTTTCTCTGCAAAATCAAAATAGTCCATTTTCACCACCAGCAAAATCACATCCAGGAGGTGATTCAGTGTTTCTGTTTTGAGGGTTGGCCACCTGGATACATTCTGGAGGCATCTTAAGAACATATTGGTTTGGAACAGCTACCGCTCACTGAACCATTCCTGCTGGATTACACTTAACCTGCTGATCCCTCTTCAATCCTGCCCCAACACTGGCACTTCAGAAACGTTAGGAACTACAACACAGTTTTATAAATCCATAGTACAATTTACACCTTGTACCATATGTTCAGGTCTGGCTGCTCTGAGAGACTACCAGAGCGTTACAGGCTTCTAGGAAGAATATAATTTACAGGTTTTGGTTCCACCCTTTCTGTACCATCCACAAGAACTAGAACAATGCAGAAATAAATTCAGACAAATCTAGTTTTTAGGTAAATATTACATAGCATGCATATTACAGAGTATATAAAGTGACAGGAGGCTTTTACAAGCAAGTCAGGGAAGTTCCAAGGTGAGTTTTTTAGGCTGTGGTTCCACGGCAAGCCAAGGCAATCTAACTGGTTCCTTCACTCCCATCGTTTTCCTCACCCCTCTCGGAGCTCCCAACCCTTCCATTTCACTCCTGTAGCCCTCTGTAGAAACCCAGGGCACAGTGAATATTTCTCTGTCTGCTCTGGGGTGTCCTGACCCCCAGGGGAGCACTGGCTTTGACCCTCATTCACGGAGAAAGTTTCCTAGACTTTAGCATAGAGTAGAATCCACAAAAGTGTACAATAGATTATAGAGAGTAGTGTAGGTGTATCACTTGGTGAGAAATTTAGGTTTTGGGATTTTTAGTATGTTGTAGATGGAAGTGAGATGGAGGCACAGGGTGTTGTCCTGGGTTTCTTCTTCATGCTTCTTCTTCTTTCTTCTTCATGGGTTTGGGTGGTGTTTTGTAATTGGGCAGAAAAGTCTGCATTGCGGGCTTCAGGGATCAGGTATTGGGTTAGAAGGGAAAATAATCCAGGTGTCCTTTCTTAATTAGATAGTTTAGTCCTAAAAGACCTTGTAACAAGAGACAGTTAGCTATTCTGTGCCTTCTAATGAAAAGCTGCTGAACTCATGGTTGTGAGACTGTTTTACTGATAAGAAATAATAAACACCTGAGTCCGAACATGAACTACCATCTCCAGTCCCTTGAATCCAGACCCAGAGGAACCAATAGCCCTCAGCTGACCTTTTGTGACCACCTCAGCACACTAACCAGGTGGAACACCTCATGGCAGCTCTCCAGAACATCAAGGGGTTTTCTGATGCTCTGGTGCATGGGAACAGCTCAGCTGGGGCTCAGACCCACTGGATCCACTGCTAGAGGCAAGGGGGACCAGCAGGCAGCTGCTCTGTGGACCAAGGCTGCTGTGGAATCCCAGCCTGCACACTCATGGACCATCAACATCTGTGGAGGGTCAGGGGCTATTTGCAAAGGTTGCTTATTTGCAGGGTTTTACTCACGTGTCACCGGCTCTGCTGTGTGAGCAAGCACAGAAGGTTTGCCTCTGGGCACAAACCAACAATCCCTGATGAAATTTGTTTATTCCTTTGGTTAGTGACCTCAGCTGTACAAGAGCACTGCCGCAGAAAATGTGTTTTTGAAAAACTCACCTATAGTAATGTAGGGCACCCCCAACGTAGGGAATGATTGGTATCTGACTCCATAGATTCAGAATGTTGAATAATTGCTTTATTAAACTATATTATATTACATTATACTATACCATATTAAAGAGATGCTATACTACAAAAAATACTAAATAATACTATTAGAAAAAACTCCAGACAACCAGGACACAGCTTTTTCCAATTGGTTAAAGAAACAAAATCCTCAGTAGAATCCAATTGACAAAACACCTCAGGTAAACAATCTTCCTAACACATGCCACACGTGCAAAAACAACAGGAGCAGCAAGTAGAGATGAGAATTATTTTCTCTTTCTTCTCTCTGTGCTTCTCCAGGAGTAAAACCCAGGAGAAAAGAACTGACACCTAGATTATTTTCCCTTTTAATCCAATAACTGATCCCAAAGAGCCACAATGCAGACTTTTCTGAGAGAGAGAATTACATCTCTCCCTGTTCAGAGAATGTGAATGGCACACCCACCCCCGAACTGTCGATCACTGAAAGGTCACTTTGCCTCCTGCCCCCAAATTTAAAAAAGCTGTCTTTTAAGGCAACTTAAAGCAAGACACCGAATTTCACAGGGACGTGTGTGAGGCATTAGTTCATCCCCTGCCTTGCTGACTCCTTACCGGAGCAGATGCCTTTGCAAAGTAACATTTGGAGCCGCACTGGGTTTGCCAGAGCTCATTTGTCAGCGCCCCGAGGCGAGCCTTTCATCTCCAGCCACACAATGCTAGCAGAGCTGCACTGGAGGTGGCTGTATTTACATGCATGAGCAACCCAGTTAAAATGCACATTTCAGCTGCCTGAACTCTCATTTGCTCACTGCCAGCCAGCACAGCCATTCAGGAGGTGTCCAGAAAACTCAAGCCCCTCTCCAAGGAGCCAGTCTTTGGAATCTTGCTGTAGCTCAGGAAGGTTCTCAGTAAAAGCAGGACAATGCAGACCAGTCTTTTCATGAACAGAAGAACATGTCTTCTTCTAGACAGAAAAAGAACCCAACATGCACATACACCTTCAAAGGAAATGGAAAAAAAAAATCAATCTATCCCAGACCTCACGGTATGACTGATATTTTAAGTTCTAAAAAAATTACCAAGAATTGCCACCAAAAAGGCGGCAAAAGAATGTGAACACAAAACCAAAACTTGCTAAACAAAGCAAAATATCCTCAGAGCTGGTCTTGATTTAAATGGAAAACACTTTTATAAATTCCAGCATTACCGTTTAAGAGAAACTCTATACTCTTGGTTTTGTAATCCAAATATTCACAACACCCAGGAACTGTCTGAGGAGTCATAACAGGGCGAGCACACTGGCTCCTGCTAGATCAGGCACTTCCACACAGGAGACTCAGAGATGGCACTCAGGGCTTTAGATGCTTTTAGAATGGCAGAAAGTAATTGCTTTCCCATCACAGGAATCCAAGAGCACACCCCTACAACTACCTTGGCACAGTGTGAGAACATCAGGACTCACCTTCACCAGAAACAAAGATCATGTTCAACAGCATGGGCCTGGACTTGCAGGAAGGCAGTAATTCTGCTATCACGCCATTACCATGCTTTTTTTTGCTCAGTTCCCACAGACCTCACTTTTACATGGTCCAGCTTAAGCCCACCTCCTCCCAGGAGCGTTTATCCTGGTGGAGCTGGTACTGGGCACACACACATTCTTGCATAATAAGCAGGGGTTAACAAACTTTGCATTCTGCTGAGTAACTAATCTGCTGCTAAAATACATTTAAGCATCATTCTCATCTCAAAAATAACATTTCTACAGACTAAAAAGCCCACATCTGTCTCCAGTCTGTAGTGACTCAAACACTTCAGCCCAGTATCAGGGTGGGGAGGTTTATCTGAAAGCCAGCCTGAAGAGCCTACTTACACTAAAGATCTGCTTATGTGAAAGTAATAAGAGATGAAAGGCATGTTTTTATGTCGTCTGCAGCAACAAAGACAATTCAACCACTGCTTGTATTTAAATACCAGTCCTTGAACTCTCAAAGCTCTTTTTAACAGATAATATCTTTATAAACAAAAGTTGTGTTGAATCACACAGCATCTACCCTTAAAGTAGTATCAGCATTTTAGAAGAGACACCCCCATGTCTTGAAAAGCATATCACTATTAACATAAGCAAGGAATTAGATGCAGCTCTTCATAGACTAGTTTCTCCTAAAAAAAAGTGAAGATCCTTTAAGACAGTTACCTAACAAAAGGACTCCTTGGATTTATTTGATCAAAACAGCTTTGCTTCAGTCAATTGGAAGGTGCCTCAGCACACAGCACTGTACAAAGAATACCAGTCTTCAGCTAAGCTCCTGCTCCCTAAGGACACCCACTAATGCTCACAGAATCTTCAAGGATCTGGACTTGTGCACAATCTGCAGCCTAGGTAAGTTTACAGAAAAAAAAACCCACTTATTCTCTATGTACTTCCACTTCAGACCAAACTTCATTTGAGAGGTGGTTACAGTGTAATTCCTGTGAGGTTTGTGCTCCTCCAAGAAGAGAGAAGGTGGGTAAGGTAACTGTGCTCTATCCTTCTCCCAGGTGATCAAAGTGAGGGATTCATCCTACCTAAACAGGATGGACACCTAAGAACATCTAAAATGACTTAACCCTTTAAGATCAGCCTACAGTAACAAGGGATCATCCCAGTCCTACTGACAAAAAGGTTTCCTCACGTTTGTTCCAGCAAAATGCTGAGTATTACCCGCTTTTATACTGCGTGAAGAAACTCACTCACATGAAACATAATTCTTTTGACAAGTTAAAACAGTTTTAAAAGCACCTGCTTGGCTTTGGCTCCATTTCCCACTTTGACAGATTCCAGCACCAAAGCATCAAGTTTTCCAGAATAAACCTGTCACTCCCAGAAGTTAGGTCAGGGCTTTAATAGGAAGGCCTCTTTCAAAAGACTCTCTAAAACAAAAACCTGTGACCAAACTTCTCACTTCTCCAGATAATTTAAAAATCTTCCTGCACTCCAGAATACACTTCCACAATGGATTACATATGGAGCAGCTCAGGGTTGAAACCCCTTAAATTGGAAACAGAAGTAGTTGCATATAAGAGAGAGCTCAGATATGAAGTGCTTTTCACAAAGAATTGAAATCAAGACACTCAGGGAACCCAGCAGGTGAGAACCCCAGAGAAACAAAATAAATTCCATGGGTTAACTAACCCAAATTCTTGGAACAGAAGGCGGCCCTTATCTTTTCATTAAACTACCCTCACCAAACAGAACAATTACTGAAGATAACTATCAGGCAGCAGCAAAATTAGCTGTAGCATGGAAAAGCATCCTACTTTTTCCGATCATTCCACCTCTGCCAAGGTCACCTGTCTGTCACTGCACAGGCTGCCCATGTGCTCCTGCCTGATTGCAGCCTGTAATATGCACCAGCTCCAGGCTGGAGAGCAGCAGTCTCTGCCAAGCTGGGCTGCCCAACACAGAGATTCAGGTACTGTGAGCACCCCTTTGCTGCAGCAGCCACAATAAACTGATTTTTTAATCACACACCAGAGGACACAGTCAAGTAGTTGGCAACATGATGGACCAGCTCAGGGATGTTTATTGGGGAAGTGATCAGCGTACATAAGCACACATACTCTCAGCGAGAGCGTAGGCATGAAAGAAACAGAGCCTGCAATTCAGAGCTTCTCTACTGCCCCATGGACACAGCGTGGAAATGGCTGAGAATTCCAGGACAAAGTCATGAAGCACCTATATTTTTCTGAACAAGTTCCCATACCAGTTAATTTTCTTAAGCAGCAGCTTTGCAATATTTTCTTTTGCATTCTGACTGCACAGAACCACTCGTTTCTTCTGAGTATATGGAGAACAAGCTTAACAATACATCACTCCTACAAAAGTGGCAACTGTATTTCCCCAGGGTTTTGGGGAAATAATTTCTGAATTTAGAAAAGTAGAAATGTGTTCCCTTGCCTGTTTTGCCTGAAAACTGCTGCTCTAATATACAGTGCTGTAACTGCTCCTCCTCTAAAACCTACTGGGGAATAAAGCTGAAGTCTTTCAGCCACTTGGTACACCCAGTCCCCCTACTACTATATTGCAAATATTAGTGAAGTTATTTGGAGCACCAAAAAAAAAAAAAAATTCAGTATTACAGTATTTCATGAAAGTTTAACAATGAACAGAGTCCAGCCTTCTCTCTGGCTTTATTTATATTTCAAAAGCCGATACAAAAATGTTACACACGTACCAGTCACTGTTGCAGACCAGAATTTTGAGCAGTCACCAGGAATTCAGTGCTGCACTATTTTACAACAAAGTGCAACATTCTGTGTTCAGCTGAAAGGGTACTCTAATGCAATATTCAAGCCTGGTGGGTTTTTTCCAAGCTTTTGGCAAATGTGGAAAGTCCACTGCTTCCCAGTAGCTCCATTATTTTTATGTAAGTGACAGCAGGTAGCTACCTAAATAGATTGTTTCATTATATAAAAATGCCACTACAAGTATGGTCCTGCTTTACTTTTGTGGCTTGGCTTAATCCAAAAAATCAGTTCTGAAAGCACCTAGTTATACCAATAGCCTAATTACATGAAAACATTGATCTGTTTTCAAGCATGCAAGACCTAGTCAAAGCAAGTATCAATTTTAGCTACTGGGTTTTCAAACAAAAAGCTTTTTTACAAGAGACAATTAAAGCTTCCATCAGCTTACCAGAGGTTACTGTGAGAAACACATCTAAGCTACAGGAGCATTGGTCTATTTCTGACAGTGGTATTTAAGTATTTATTAAGGTGTTTTCATCCATTTATTCATTTGGCTGACATCCACCTGCCACATGTAACATTTGAAATTGCAGTTAACAAGCTGCTAGAATAAGGAATCTGGGTAGTGTGCAGTTGGATATTTTCTATTAGCATAATAGGCAAGAGCTTCTAGAATTTGTCTTGCTGATATACTTCAACTCTGCCTGAAGCAAGGATGGGAAAACAAACCCCTGCTAGTACAAAATAGTTCAAGTATGTAAAAAAGCCACTGACTGTTTTTTAGTAACAGTATTTGCACAAGCAGAAAAAAACCCTCCCAGTTTCTCACAGATCTCTAGGAATATTAAGTGAAGTTCTGTTTTAATTTTTAAAATACAGAAGTTTAATCACTTAGCCAGTATAAGAGTTCTACAAACTGCATTATGGATAATGTTGCACATCTTATGACTGAGTGCAACACCAAAAGCTAGAGTGCTGCCAGCGACAGTGGTAATACAAATTGGCAATTTCAACATTTCAGTTCAGAAAACATGTTATTCTAAACCCAACAGATTTATATAATGTATGTAAATATTTATTAAACCCAGTCACCATGCTACAGTATTAGATTAATAAACCCTCTCATTTTGAGAATAAACCAGCATAAGGTATGAACACAATGAAATCTATATGAAATTTTACAGTAACTTTCCAGAAGTATGCCTGTGGCCTAACAAATCTGCATTAACATACTGTAGATTTAAAATATTTACTTGTCTTCTTAGCATACCTAATGTGTAAGAATAGTTGCTTAATACCCAAAAATAAATATAAGCTTTCAATTGAAAGCACTTATTTTCCTAGATTTCCAAAGTGGAGTCTGAGGGGTGAAAATGCTTCAGACTTGTCATCAGTCCACTTCAGTACATAAAAGCATCTCCTGCCCCAGTTTTTCGTTGAAATCCCAAAGATTTGCTTCCAGTGAAATATGACCAGAGCAGCGATTTCCTTGGCAGCCCTTCAGTCTGTTTCCATGGCAGCACTGCGGGATTCCTTGGCCACCATGAGCCGCATGAGCTGACTGTGGAATTTCTCAATCTTCTTCACGTCTTGTGCCTGGTCTGTTCTGTACAGCAAACACTGCAAGACAAAGTTCCTGATATCAGATCTCACTTCGACTGCTCTTACCTTGTTTGTAGCTGCTGTGCATTTGTGCTTGGAACACACAGAACAAGGAGAGCACCGAAATGTTCAGCAGTTACCAGAGGCAGCACCAACACACCTACCCCGTTTCAGAGCACAAACATATCTGTGGTTGCTTTTAAACTTCTCCTTAATGCTCATGCCTCCCATACTGAGAACAGGGAAACTCATGATTTATACTAGTTTCTTCTAGCTCCAAAAAGCTGTTAAAGCTTGGGTTTTAAAGCTGTCCTTTTTTTGTGTTGTCTAAACACAGAAACGTATTTCAAACCTGTTATTTGCCAATTCTTTATATTCTGAAAGCAAGCTTATTTTGCCTTTCACAGTCCTTAATGTTACACTGCCAGGGACATAAAATTCAGTATTTCCCATTGAAAGGGATCCCCTTCCCCAAGCAAAACCTGTTTTTCTAAGACAGCCCTAAATAGGGAACACAGAATCTGATTAAAATTAAAAAAAAAAAAAAAACCAAAAAACCAAAAACCCCCAAACACTAAAATAACCCAACCCAAATGCTGAAACCAGTCCCCATTTTCCCCAACCTGGTGTAACATCCTAAAGGTAACCTATACCCCAGAAGAGTTTTATCACCTGACTCCAACTTTTCCTATGGGAGATTTCAACAAAATTACCCTTAAATTCCCCATTATCAGTGCCCCACAGTCAACAGCTCAGCCCTACTGCCCTATCAAGAAGTGCCTTTGCTGGAGTTTCACATCCATTCCAGGCACTTGAAATTCCAATGCCAGACTACTTTTCCTGGAAAGAAGAAATTTGACTCTTTTCCAAGTCTGAAGGCAAGAGTAGGGCAGAATACTGTGTCTGGACTGCAGAGCACCAGAATACCCTGGACTGCAGAAAAACAGCTCCTTAGCTGGAACATTGCTGTCACTCAGTCTCATAATCACAAAGAAGGAACTTCACCTATGGCTGGAAGCTTTCACCACCCTGAGCAGATCAAAGGACCCCACTCACAGTAGTAAACACCTGTAGTAAACCAGTAGTAAACACCTGTTTGAAAATGCTCCTGAACTGGTCAGTGTCAACGCAGACACAGCAATAGGGAAAGGCTGAGTACAAGTTTTTAGAAAACTGTCAGGCACTCTCAAGGCAGTGTCCAGGAGCTCCCAGGCTGACTGACAATAAACACAAGTCTGTGAGTGGTACAAGAAGCTCTGAAAGGGGAATGTGCTCTGTACTTACAGCCACATCATCTGTTACTTTGATACAGAGGTTCCCATCACAATGTCGGTATTTGAGGACAACACGGACCTGAAATGACAAACATTTTAATTTTTAATATTTTAGGAATTAGCACCGACAGCAACAATTCTCAGCATATATTGAAGGGGATCTGCCCACATTCAGACTACCCTTAACCATAATTATGTACTGCACCATGTTTCCAGCACCTCTGTGGCAGTGCTCAGCTCTGGTGCTGTGGGAGCTGTGATCCCACAGCCAAGGTGCTGTGGAATTTGACCCCCCACATTTCCCTGCCTTACAATGTAGGCTGGTTTTCTAGCAGCACCAGCAAGGTTAACACTGGGCATGTTCAAAAACCCTGCAAATTCAGCAACAACAGTTGCAGAGACCTTGGAGACAGGCAGGACAAACCATGAGAGTCACATGGAGACGAGACACCCCCTCGCTGTGTATCACAGCCCAGAAAAAACTACTGGAAGCCTGTGTTTGTAGGCTTGAAACACTTCAAAAAAGAGTAGCTCCACATGAAGACTTGAAAGGGATCAGCTGAGTGGGGCAGGCTCAACACCACCACTTTTTCTGCTATGGTACCTGAACTGTTATCACAGCTAATCCTGCTCACCTGCCCTGAGCTCTGACCCATCCAGTCCCTCTGGACCCTCAAATCACCAAAGTTCTCAAAGTCACACTGTTAAATATCCACATCCTCAGTGGCTGAGCATTAAGTGGTTCCCCCCGCCCCAGCACAGTTTGCAGCCTCAGCTAACATCAGGAACTGGAAACAAAGCAAGGTTGCCTTTGAGAGCATTCTGAACTCGCAAAGTTTTTATTGTGCACTGATTTGTGCTAATGGCCAACAACCTCCTTTGCTACAAATACATTTTGAAATTCCTGTTGCAGAGTGGATCTCACCACAGATTCACCCTCTGTTTAACAAACTGCCACCTCCTGAGCACAGCAGCGGTGTAACAGCACATCTCCCTGCTGAGCAGCCCCAAAGGCACCAGAGGCTGGCACAGGCAGCAGGAACACGCTCCGTGCATCCATAACCTGCTCCTGCTAAGGCAACAGCACTCAGCACCTGGCTGGAGAACACACACCCATCTCCCACAGCTCCTGTTCTTCCTTCAGCTTCCCAGCAAGCCCCATTACAAAACTGCTGGGGCTTATTCTCTGCCAAATTAACAGGAGGGTACTTGTGTTGTGACAACAGAGCCTATATAAACCCCTCTGTAACAAATTTACTGCCGTGGATGGGAAGAGATTACCTTTAGAGGTAAGGGGAAGAGCAACTCCTGGCTGCAGTGACATCCCTTCTTTCATTTAATTTATGTCACAGAGCCTAGGAAGGCAAAACTGGGCAATATGATTATCAGCAGCAATCACATATGGTGTCTCTGTGCTAACTAAAAGGCAGAGCTAATCTGCTTTAAATAATCAGATATTAATTTAATCTTCTGAAGGTTTCTCTAGTTACCCTATTTTTGGTGAAGAACACTAGGCCTTTTTTACTGAAGTTTTCTCAGGTGTGAGTTTCACATCACATTTTTGTGCTGCTTTTTAGGCGAACTATCATGCTTTTTCTGAAGACTGAGGTTAATTTTAATATTTGCATAAACCACGTTCCCAAAAAGTGACCAGAAACAAGAAACAGTCATAAACCAAGAAGTTATGTCCTTGAGGAACTGTTCTTTAGGATGCAAATGCCTTCCAGTCTGAAACGTCACTGCAGGCAACAATGCAACGCATTGAGCTAATGACATGACAAATTCAAATAATACAGATCTTAAACGCTATAAACTCCTAAAATAAACTAATTATTGATACTTCAGCAGAACTCTTAACCTCGGTTTCCAACACACAGGTATATAATGAATGAGCTCAATGTCTTTGAAGTTCAGCTCTTGAGGTTCACCCCAGCAGCCAGTAACAGCAGCTGGAACACCGTTCCCTAGGGATGCTCCTGGGGCTGTAAACGAAAGGACGCTCCCGCTCCACAGGAAAGGACTGCCAGCTGCAACACCAAGGAGCAATCCCCTTCCTCGCAGGCTCTTTTCCCCGCACTCGACGCTGCTGAGGCCACGCTCCAAGGGCTGTGTCCAGTTCTGGGCACAGTTCTGCCACTGCAGGAAGGACGCGGAGGTGCTGCAGGGAATCCAGAGCAGGGCAATGGAGCTTGCTCAGCCTGGAGAAGAGGAGGCTCAGGAGTGACCTTATCGCTTCCCACAACTCCCCGACAGGAGGGTGCACCTGCACACAGGCTAAAGCTGTGCTAGGGTGGGTTTAGGGCGGGCATTAGAAGAAATTTCTTCATAGAAAGGGTGACCGTGCATTGGAAAGGGCTGCCCAGAGAGGTGGTGGAGTCGCCATCCCTGGAAGCGTTCAAAAAATAAGCAGACGTGGCACTTAGGGTTACCTGCGGCCTACTCAATATGGCTGATTCGGTCATAGGTTGGACTCGACGATCTCAGAGCTCTTTTCCAACCTAATCTGCGATTCTGCAGTTCTCGCCTCCCCGGTGCAGCCACCAGCGAAGCCCCGGGCCCGACACCGCCCGCCGCCCCCGCCGAGCTGCGCGCAGCTGCAGCCGCCTCCAGATCGCCGCTCCCGCGGCCGGGCCGCGCACCCTCCCCTCCCGACCGGGGCTGTCCCACCTTCATGGGGTCGGCGAGGTAGAGCTTCTCGGCGGCGCGGGTGAACTCCTCCCAGGCCTGGAAGTGCGGCATGGCCGGGCGCGCTCGGCTCCCCGCGGCCGCGGCAAGATGGCACCGGGGGCGGGCGGGCGCGCGGCTGAGACGCCGCCTGCCATTGGCCCGCGGCACAGCGCCGCCCAATCGCGGCGCGCGTAACTCAGCGCTCCCGCCACAGCGACCCCTGGAGGCGCGGCGGGGTGGAGGCGGCGCTCCCCGCCCTCCGCGCAGGGAGAGGCGCCCGGTGGCGGCCGGGGCTGGGGGCCCGTGGGTGGCGGGTTCGAGCCCCGCCGCCGGCGGAGCGCCCACCCGCCCGGGGCCGGCGCTTGCGGGTTGATGCCAGGCCAGGTACGGGGTGTCTCCGCGGTAAATTCACGCTCTGAGGCCACGGGGGATGCGGGTGGGGCAGCGGGGCCCTGAGGGTCCGGCGGGAGGTGAGGGCCGTGCGGCTGAGGTGTTCTGTTCGCTCGGCCGGCCCTCCCGGCTGGAGCAATTCCCAGGTTTTCCCAGGCTGGAAGGGCCTGCGTGAGGCTGGAGGTTGGCTTCGTGTGGAACAAAAAGGTTGTGTGGGAGCCCCTCGCTGCCTTCCCTGCTCTGAGGGGTGCTGAGGCGTCGCTAAACTAAAGCTGCTCTCTGAGGAAGAGGCTGAATGGAATAGAATCCCCTTCAAAAAGGAAATGAGGGTGGAAAAAAAAGGATCTGAGATTTCTCCCGGTGTGTTTTTAAAATCCCATTGCCCGCAATATTTTTTGTGCCTTTACAGAACAAAGCCTGCAGCCAGGCACGGAGCCTCGTGTCACACGGCTTGTGCTGCTGCTGCAGTGACAACAAGCACCTAAAACTTGCAGTTTCTGTTCTCTATTTCACAGGGATTCACTGAAAACCCAAAAGCTCCCGATAATGATTCACATCTCCAAGTTTTACTGAACAACTCGAAACTCACCAGTGTGGCCAAACAAATAAACCGGAAGGTTTAGGGCAGATCTGCATTTGAGGGGACAAATTATGCAGGCTGTTGCAGTCTCCACTAGCAACATGGGGAAATACTATAGCTGCAGGCTTTTTTTGGCCACAAAAGGCACAATACGTGCAAGAGAGAATGAAGAAATGTGGCCTAGAAATAAAAGAGTGGATGGGAGGTAAGGGGAGAAAAACTAGAATGAAAATCCCTGAGTCAGTAAAGCAGAAAATAATTGTTACTGTGGGGATCTACTCTGAGAAAGTCTACAGTGATTAGGCTGCCAAACTTCATAAATTGTGACTTGTGGGTGTTTTGTGGTCTAAACAATTCTGGTAAAGGGCTTTGCACCAATGAGTGGGGGCTATGGAGGGTGGAAAGATTTAAGGATTTTTTTTTTTTCTTTCTTTCCAGCACTGCTCACAGGGTTTAGGCACTGATGTGTCATAGAACCCAGCTTCAGATCTACAGGAGTTGTCTTCAGAGATGCTGAGAATCAACAGATTATCAGGTGATAGGTTTATGGACAGAGCCTAAAGCAATCATCCCAGACACAGAACCCAACCTGGACAGAATGGTTCTCTACTCTCCTTAAGTTGGGGTACCTATTTATAGCAGCAGAGTAAGAATTGCATTTGGTAGTGTTGTACAGACATGTAGGGGATGTAAACATGTGGAAAGGAAAGGTGTGGGGAGCACAAACCCTGTAACACACATTTTGCAGAGCCGTTGTTCACCAAATTTGGGTCCAGGTCTTCAAGTGGGACACGGGTGCACCTTCTGAAAGAGCCTCAGTTTTGGGCTGTCCAGTCATAAGCACTTTAGAGAGGATTTTAGTTTTGACTCAAATGTTCAGGATCTTTTGTGTGTTCTTTGACACAGAAGGGGTTCAGGAGCCAATGCCCAGTCATTAGCTCTGCAGCTGAGCTAATGCAACAGAGCAAGATCAGGAAAAAAAAAACCATTGTAGTATATTTTTTTCCCCATAACCTAGATGATTTCCAGCATCCATTTTAGGATGCAGCTTCTAAAACTGTTCTATAGGCACTATTTTGGAGGTGACCAACTGCAGCAGCCAGGGCAAAGAACAGAGAGGGATTTCATAACTGGCCTTGCCTGTGAGGGAAATGGGATGTGTCACAATGACAGTTCTTTACAGCCTGGTACACAGCTCTGCATAACCTGTTCCTGGCTGCAGATCTTAAGGATTTTGTCATCCCTGCCACTGCCACCACCACCTATGGCCCCACACTGTGCTGCCACAGCTGTTTGTGACTCTGCACTGGGGATCAAACCAATGCTGGGCTTAAAAGCAACACCATTTTTAGCAACACTTTTTTTTACTGAGATGAGTTTGGTTTTCTAGTTTAATATGTGGCCTTATGTACTGTTGTGCTGCCACAGCTGTTGAAAACGCACCTTTTTTGGTGGCAAGACAGAATATGGGAATTCCTACTGGTTTTGCTGGATTGCCACCAAAAATGAGGGGCTGGATATGAAACCACCCCTGCCCCCAGTTCTCCTGAAAGCAGGGCCAGTTGCTGAACTCTCCACAATTAAGAAGAGAAGCTATTTCTGAGCCCCAGGGAATGTCTGATACCTGTAGTTAGTGCACTGCTGTGCTCTGTTGTTCTCCTTTTGCCTGGAGAACAGAACATTTTCTTGACATGTTTGGAAAGTAAGTCAGACCACTGCAGCTATTCAGCTGTAAGTTGTATTTGATGTATGTCCAAAACTGTATTTTTCAAGTGAGTTCCAGTGAGTGCAGTAATAGTAGAAATCCTTCAATGGGCTTTTTGTTTAGTGAAATAAAATGAACAGTTGTTTACCACTGTGTGGAGTGTTTGGTATGCAGCCAATAATAATTTAGTAGTTAGTAAGAATTCTGCTAAAACATACATACTTATCTTTCTTTCTTTTCTTGAGTTTCTGCTTTCTGCCATGCAAGAAATCATTCCAACGGTCTTAACGGCCCATTCCATCACTTGCAAATGAAATGTGGAATGCTGTAAAGCCTCGTTTACCCTTTCCTCAGTCTGTCTCTGTATATCCTTGCTGTATTCCCTAGACCACCTTAGATAATGTCTTTTTTTGCTTGGATTTAAGGCCATAAAAAGCTATGAAGCAATAATGTAAGTACTTGTGTGATGAAGACTTTTCATGTGGGTTTTCCTCAGGCCTTTTCCCCTCATCCAACCTGTATGTACATGATTAATTATCTCTCTTTGATCAAGCTCCTACATGCATTGCCACTGCAAGTTCTGCTTCGTAAAGCTGTGTTCAGGCATCTGGATTGTACATGGTGATCTCTTCAGGTGTTTTATCTAGTGTTTTCCTTTGCATTAATGACAAACTGAAATGAAATAGTAGAAATAGAGAAAGCATTGCATTAGATTTTAAAATATCATCCACGGAGATCTTACAACTCCTGCAAAGTTCGTGGAAGCTGCAGCTGCTTAGCATCACTCAGGGTCAGACATTTGGTTTCCTGTTCTTCACATTAACACTTTTGTTCTATCTAATGCAGGTGCCATATTCTTTTTTTTTTTTTTTTTTTTTTTTTTTTTTTGTAAAACTATTTTTCTCTCCTGGATAAGGAATTCAGATAAGGGTACTAAATTCATTAAAATGGTTATCTGTCACCATGACACACTACTGGTGGGTAAAACAAGCTGGTCTTCCCAGCTAAAAGAAGCTTTGTATAGAACACTGTGCTTTATCATGCTAAATTGTGGATTAGATGGGAAACAATGGTACAAACTGATCTCAGTTATGCTGCTCTAAATCCAGAGTCATTCCATTGGATTTTTTTTTTTTTTTTTTGTATCTGTAACAGTATAATTAAGAGCAGACTTTGGTGCCGGGATGATAATCCTGTTCTTGGACCAGGAGCAACATAAAGTCGGCGCAGTAATTCAGGTCTGAGAGAGTGCTAATGAGGAGTTAGTTACAAGGCAATTATTACTGCCAAGAGTGCTTAATACTTAAAGGAGATGTAGTTGCTTCTTTCAAAATAGCTTCAACCCAGCCCTTAGCAAAGTTAAGGAGAATCCCAGGCATTGTGATTATACATTCCATTCTTGTGTGTGTATGGTCTAAACCAGCCTGGGATTTGTACTGATGCAGACTTTAATCACACGGGGCTATTTTTTTTTCCTTTGAAAGATGCATTTATGTGCATAGGGATGCAGATAAATCTTGAATGCACTGAGATTCGAGGTCTTGACTTCTCCCTGGCTTCTGAGTCTCCGTGCCCATGAGAACCGAGCCTGCAGTGAGAAGCACTTTGTGCTCCTGGATGGGTTAGAACACGCCAGTCTGAGCCACAGGTTTCACTCCACGGCTCCTGAAGGAGCACAAAGCACGCGGCTCCTTTTTAGGGGTTTTATGTTTTACGCAGCTTGGCTGAAGGTTTTGCCAGGTTGAGCCATACACAGTTAATTACATCAATGCCAGTTTTCTATTATTTTGGACACAAGCATTTTACAGAGTCATTCAGGCTCATATTGTCTTAGCAGGATAATTAAATGTTGGTGACACTTTGTTGTTAAAAGACAGTTCATGGCAGTTAAGGCTGTGTGTGGGCAGCAGGATTCCAGGGCACTGTCCTGGTACCTGTCACAGCCCAGTCACAGCTTCAGGGCAGGGTAAAACCTGGATGCCTGTCACTATCCTCATTCCTTTTCCCCAGTGCCCTGCTCCTGTGAAAGGAGCACGCTCCAAACACGGGGCCCTGATCAGGGCACACCGTGATCTACACTTGTCAGACACTTGAGCAATGACCTTGCCCAAGGCAGCATTGTTCCCTAATTTACTTTAACATCAGAAAAGACAATGTAATTTAATATGTGTTAAAATTTAACACTTTGTTAGGGAGTGTAGGTATGTGGATGGCAACAGCCATTACTCTGGAAAGAGAGTCATCCCTGCCATGGCCATGTTCTATCCTGAACAGAAACTGCCCTTTCATTTTTGGATGCTGTTCTGACAGTGTTCTTGTTAAGCGGCTCAGTTTTGATAGCTGGAAAGATTCATCCCTTCCTGTTAAGTGGTCACTTCAGTTCCTTCAGCATAACAAGGTATTCAAATGGATGTGCTGTCGTGCAGGAGACAAATGTTAGAGAGTAACCTCTCTGCTGTCACCACGCTGGCTGTTGAGGTTTGAGAATGAAATAGCAGTCCTCGTGATGGCCTTCAGGGAAAAGAGGAGCACATCTGGTAGCCAGCTCATGAACCAGCATTTGAAGCACTCTGGAAGCAGACAGGCAGTCTTAGCATTAACTGCTCATAGATTTTTGTATCACCATTACGTGAAGTTTCTGAGCCTGCTTAAGATGGGCTTAGATCATCTGCTGGCACACGCTGCAAGCACATTGATTTCTTACATTAATCTTTAAGCAGCAAAGCTTTTTATTTGATAGGCATGACTTAAGGCTGGTTTACCTGTGCTGTTCATGCTGCCATGGCTGACGTAATTGAGTACAAAGCACCAGAAGAGGCAAGAGAGAGATTAGATGCTTACAGTGATACCTTCCTAAATCCTCTGGAGCTGTGTAACTGCAGCTGGGGTGGAAGGGCTTTCCGAATTTTTTGACTTAAGTTGACTTCTAATTCTGAGCTACATGTCTGAGTCTGGATCAGATGGAAATTGCCTCCTCCTCAGTTCAGCCTACAGAAAGGGAGACAGAGCAGCTGTAATGCTAAGGCCTCAACTTTCCCGGCAGGTGAACCCTGCCAACTTCTTGCTCAAGTGAGAGTAACAGGCTTCCCCTTCCCCCAGCGCTGCTGTGAGAGCAGCAACCTGCAGCTGGTGGGAAATATTAGCTTTCACTGTTTGCAGAGAAAATTCATGCCTGTCCCCGAATTCACAGAGCCTCATTTGAGTGGACTCTTGATTTAGCTGTGGCAGTACAAGAGCTGGTAGTCCCTGCTACTTATTCATTGCCTTTTCCAGGGAATTAATGCCCTCTCAGGATGTGTTTGCAGAAATGCATGTGTAAGTACCCCTCAACCCACTTCAATCAAACTGGGCTAGCAAAAACCTCCTACTTAATCCATTTAAGTCTGGCCCAGGTTGACCGAAGTAGCTGAGGGGGTGTCCACAGGAGCCTACTCTGCAGGCAGATCTCAAGAGGTGGTAATTTCCACAAGAAGTAGGACGGGCTGAGCAGGAGGAGTGGATCTGAATCAGCAGCTTCTCCCATCCCCTGGGCTGCAGGCAGAGGAGGACTCCAGCACATGGGCCTGCTGGGCAGCCTGGCTGGCATAGCTTGGGAAGCTGCAGCAGAGGAGCTGTTTCCCCGTTTACCCCTTCCCAGACTCAGAGCAGCAGCAGAACTTTGTGCTGAGCAGCTGTGGCCAAGAATGCAGGGCTGAATAAAGACCTTGCAAGCTCCTCAAGCTCCTCTGTTCAAGCCTTTGTCCTTGGTCAAGGGCTGGTGAGGGTGGAGGTCCAAATTATGATCAAATTAGCATCAAAATGGATGCTTGACATTTGTGTTGCCAGTTCCTGGAACAACTGCAAGCACACACATTCCTTGGATGTCTGCAGTATGGCAGCTTCTTCTAAGAGGTGTTTGATCCAGACCTTGTGTAGTACTGGGCTCACAGACCCACATAAAGCATACACAAGAGCTGGGATCAGTGCTGGGAAGGGCTTCCTCACTCCCAACATACTGCTGCTCTTAAGACCCTTGTCATGGACGTTGCCAGGATTTACCTGGCTCTTTAGTTGGCTTGGGTCTGCAGAGGAATTTTAACATCAAATCTCTAAGGTTAGTGTTTTCAAAAGATTTGGATTAGATTAAAAATATGAAAGGAGACCTAGGTGGTGTTTAGGAGTGGGGGCAGGGAGAATATCTGCATAAATTCCATGCCATGGCTGTAATTTAATGTTGAAGGGATAGCTCCTAACAAGATTTACAATGTGCCCTAACCATTGCATTCGTGCTGAGGTGTTTTTCTCTCTCCATTAGCAACTTTTACTGATCTCATTTTTTTTAATGAGTAGTAAGTCAAAGGTTGAAGTGATCTTCCTCCTTCAGGAATTACTGACAAAGTTCCCCTTTCTTTTAGATGAGGCAGAAGTATAGAGGTCGCAGATACCAGAAACACTTATGCAAGGAATATGAATGAGGAGGAAATACTCACTGCTCTCACTCTTTTAGGGCCTGGAGAAAGACGATGAGCCTTCAGGCAATTCCCAGCCTGCTACTGATCCTCCTGCTTTGTCTCCCTGCCTCTTACCCACTCCTGGCTGGGAGGGACGGGAACTGGGAATGCTTTCTGGATGCTTTCTGATGAATCTGTGGCCAGATCTCTCTGTATAAAAGATTCAACAATCTGTGTCCCCTTTATGCAGCACAAAGAGATGAGGCAGGGCAGGGCAGTTGCTCATACATATTTCAAATATTTTTCTTTCTTTTTTCCTTGGGGTTGTTTTCACTTTTAGTTTAAAACAGGGTAAAACTGGCTGCCCTAAACCAAGCTCCTCTTCCATATAGTTTATTCTTGTTGATTTAAAAACAGGAATAATGAGAAAGATTGGCCAGTGTAGCATTTGCTATGCAACATTTACATGCAGCTGCTTTGAACTAAATTCCCAGCAGAAGTGAAAGGATTTTGAGGCTTCCAGATCTTAGCAGACTACTGGTTTTTTGCAGAGAAGAAATCTGTATCATATGTACTTCTCCAGAGATCCCTCCCAGCCAGCTAGGACTGTACTATCCTTTTTCTACCCTGCTGAGACATATTAGCAGCTTTTGGGAGGGGATCCTTCTGGACCTAGAAAGTTAATTAGTTTTGGTTGCAAATGTCTGCCACTGAAGTGACTGATTGCTTTTTGTAGGGAAAGAAAACTCTTGTCTCTAGAGTTGAAAACAGCAAAAGCCTGCAAATTTGTATATATTTTGGTGCTTATTTTCTCTTCTGTGGGGCAACACTCTTCGCCATATGTGGGGAAAATTTTTCAGCTGTTCTATTTCAGTTCTGGAATTGTAAGTGAAATGATAAATCTAATCTTACATAACAAGAATATGATCAGGAGTATTTGAAGGCCATTTGCAAATCAAATGCTGGTAATTTCAGGTAAGATAGTCTTGCCCTACTTTCCTCCAGCCTGGCCAGTTTCACAGAAGCTGAGAATCCTTTGACTCTGATAGATTTTTTTTTTTTAAGGAAATGAAACCATGATCTAATCCAGGGCCAGAGCAGTAAACAACTGGTTTGCTGTTTGGACATGTAAGGTAACTAACTCAGTTAAGGGGATGCAGGTTGCCTTAAGGTGAGGTGAGGATGTCTCCTGTGTCCACTCAGGAACCTCCTCACTCCTCGGTGGCGATGACAACTTCAGTGAGCAGATGCTTTTCTCCTTAGGAGCAGCATCAGTTTGATGTCCCATAAATCTTATTAGGTATTCTGTTCATTCTTCAGAGAAGTATCATGAGGGTTAATTATTTCTCTGCTCTGACTCAGACAGTGATTTTGTGCCAGAGGATTCTGGCAGTAAGTCTAATCCTAGTGATACCCTCAGTGAAGAAACCATTGTTAGCGATGTTGATGAGGAAGCGCTAATGGAAGCTGAACCAGAGCCTGATATAGAAACTGGGAGACCTAAGGCAAACAAAGGAAAGAGGTTGGAAACCTGGCTGTTTTCAGCCTTCCACAGCAGATCTGACAAAAAATAACCCTTTGTCTTCTTCCCCGTTGCACCTCCCTGTCCAAACTCAGGCTGCAGAGTGGCTCTCCTGGGGCTGAGCTGTGCTAGAGGGAGGGAGGGAGGAGCTGTGCTGCTCAAGTCCTGGTGCCTGGCATTCCCTGGGGAAGATGTGCAGCAAGGAGCAGGTTTCAAACAGTGTCTCCTCTGTAAAACTGGGTTGCCAGATGGGGGCTGAGGGCCTCGCTCTGCCCAGGCTCCAGCAAGGCATTGCTCCAGAGCCAGTTGGCACCTTGAATTATAAATACATTGGCCATGTTACTCTATTTAGTGCCAGTGCTCTGGAGTTAGATGAATGCATGAATAAAACATATTTTCCACACTGCTTTTCTCTCTCTCAGTATTTTCTAAACTCATTATAAAGACTGGGGATATTTACCTGCTTGTAACTGTGCTGAGAAGGGCAGAAGGGCTCCTTGCACCAGCACACAGACCTAAGCACAACTTAGTCCTTTAAGATTTTCCCTTGTCCCAAAGAGATTATTTTCCTCTCCTGGTCTCGTGTGGTTTCCAAGGCCCAGTTTAAACACATACAATGACATAGGATAGATAGCTATTTTCCATACAAGGCCTTGTATGGTTGTTCAGCAGGAAGCATTCATTGCTTTAAGACAGTACTGAAAGGGGTTCTGTTCTGCTCTCCCAAAAAGAAGCAGGCAGGATTATCTTGGGTCACATCTTTCTTCTATTAGTCAAACGGTGAAACCAGACATCTGAGTTAAGTCTGTGACTTTACCCTGTGCTTCCTGACAATCTCACAGCTTTCAGTTGTCCCTAGTTTATATGTAGGATTCTTCAGTCCCCCTGGCAATCTGCATTCTTTCTCCAGCTTTTTCCTGGTATCTTGGACCCTTGGAAGATCACAGCCTTGCCTTAGTTTCTATGTGGCCACTCCAATAAGTCACTGCCTTAATCTGGATCCCTCTGCTGAACAGGCTTAAAGGTGTTCATATTCTTCTCTGATGTTTCTTGCTGCTATTTAACCTGTACAGTGTTCTTTCACTTGCATCCTTCCTGGATGCCTCCAGAAGCAGCACAGCAGGCTCCAACATTTCCTGACACTGCGGCCCCTTATAGCAACCAGCCACTGACACATTTGTCATTCAGCTCACAATCTGCTTCACTGTTTCTGGCACCTTACAGTTGCTCTCTCATTCCCTAACATGCTATAGCCTTCTTCAGGCTTAGCAGCTGCTCCAAGAAGGTTCCTAAGGCTGAGGAGCTTTTTGCTGAAAGCATTTTCCAGATTCTCCCTTATGCTCTCTAGCAATGAATTCTTTTTTTCTATTTTGTGATATGATGTATTTCCCTTGGCATATTTCTAATTGTTCTTCATTTGACTTTATTAGTCACTGATGTGCAGCGTCATGTGTTATTCACCATAAAATAGGGACGCTCTGACTGTTATTTCAAACATCCTTGTAGCTCTACCCAGCAGCTGTAGCCCTTCTAGATGTGATTGCATTCAGTGACATTCCTTCCTGTTAGCTGCCAAGGCAGTCCCATCAGTAATATTGGTACATTCCAATAGTCTTGTGTCCCTAGCAATTCTCCACCTTCCCTGGTTTTCCTCATCATCCTGAGGCTGGCATCTCACGCCACTGCAAGGCCTTCTCAGACAGCTGGGCCATGAGGATGTGTCCTCTGGTTTTCTGCATCACCCTGGGATGTTTCTTGACACACATATCTTATTCAGCTTCCCTTATGTCCCACAGCACTAGACAGGCTTTTCCTACATCCTCAGCAACTTTCATGGTACTCTGATGTCCCCTGGCTGTTATCTAGCTCTCTTTGATCTTTCCCAGCTGAATCGCAGCACTCTCTTAATATCCCTCAATATATCCTCTATGATCTTCACAGACACCTCTGGCTTGCTAATGGTTATTTCCACATTCTTTTTTAAGTTTGACTCAAAACAGTTTCACTCATCTACAAACGTTTGCAATCACACAGCGAAAAAGGACTTCCTGGTAAAGTCGTAGTTCAAGCATTCCTTTAGTTTCTCTGACAGCATTTTCTTTAGGAAAATACACAGCTGCCCTAACAAATTTTGGGAACAGGAGATTGTCACTGCATTTGGAGAAATGTACAGGAGCAGTCTGAGGCTCTTTTACCAAAGGACTAAAATAAGGTGAGGATTATAGCATGGTGTGCTTGCCCTGTGTGTAAAGTCCCTGGAGTGCTCTTGAAAATTTGATCCATAGCTTCCATAAAGAGAAGCAGTGCATTTGCTTCTCTTTGATAAAATCCATATCACTGTTCAATGCAAATTCACCTGGTAACATTAGCAATGTACTTGAAATATTTGGGTTCTGTGGAAGATTAAACTGTTGCTGTTCTTACATTAGACATCTTTACTCATAATGACTAATAAGAAAATCCTGGGTTGGACATAAGGAAGCAATTTTTACTTGCTTGCTTGCAGGTCCCAAAACCTGCTTGATGTTTAAAGTTTTCAAACAGAAAAAAGAAACAGATGCTGAAGTTTACGAAGGTGTAGAATTCACTTTATTCTTGTATCACCTCTTGAAAATAAACAAGCATGAAATAATACAGATTACATTGCTCATTACCTATTTATGTTGCACCATCATCAATCATCTGGTATAATATAAGCCAATAGAATTCCATTCTACATGGATACCATTATAGAGTGAATATTTCTCCGTCATAAATATTCCATACTTGCTCAAGTATGTTTGTATACTTTCACTCCTTCCTCGTCCCCAGTGCTTTGATTGCAGTAAGAATCCTAAAATATGTTTGTTCTTGTTGTCCTGCACCTATTCCTGGTTTCCACTTAGAAAAATTACAGAAAAACACATGTGATATAAATCATACTGTAGTGCCCTACAGTTTTATTTAGTTCCTTAGTCAGCCATACTTTTAGTTATCCCCAGCACTAGATGCCATGTTTAACAGTGCAAGGGCTACATGCTTATGTGCTTACTTTATTTCCTTTACTGCCCAAGTTCTAAAGCAGTCAGCAGCACTTCAAATATGGATTTATGACTGCTCACGTACCCCTGAACTGCAGGGGAGGGAGGATAAAAATGTTACTGAGTACAGTGGGGTCAATTTCTTTTTGCATGAAAGGGCTGTTTAGCAGAGGGGGAGGAAGATGAACTTGGTGCCAGCTGTTTTTGCACTGGCCAAGTCCTGCCATCAAAACTGCACAGAGGCTGTGCTAACTTAACTCTGCAGCAGAGTCAAGTTAAACTTCCAGATGTACACTTCTGCAGACCCCTGCTCCTTCCCTTCCCCTCTATTCACTTCTGGGACAAGTGCAGAAACCATCTCAGCTGGCTGGACATCGTCACATGAAGGCTGTGATGGTTGTGACTTCTCTGGAAATCCTAATTCAGCAAGTGATCCAAGTTCAGTCATGGCCTCACTGGGTATAAATGGTGTTTTTTAACATGAAAGCTGAGCTGGACCTGGCAGCTTTTAAAACTTGGAGATTTGGGAGGAAAAGAAAACAAAAATATATTGTATATAGTCTATATTACTTTTTAATCTGATGGATGCTTCTTTTATTGTTTTTCCTTGGTAGGAATTTCTGTGGTGTGAAGAATTTCCCTGTGGGTGCAGAGCGGGCATGAAGGGTCCTCTGGAGCTAATTTGGTCCAATCTCCATTCCAAGTGAGGCCATGCAGATGAGGCTGCTCTCTGATGATCCTCCCCTGAGAGATGGCCCATGGTGAAAGTAAAACCTTCAAGTTTAGATTAGGAAAGCATTTCTTAAGCTTCTCCTGAGCACAGGTTGACCTCTCCTGAATCATTTGTCTTCCCAAGATTTTTCTGAGTGCAGCAGTTCTGCCCAGACTAGGGAACAGCTTAAAATTCTGCTGATAGCAACAACTCAAATTCCTCCAAGGTGAGGGAGTGAGAATTGATCAGAGTTTACTTGTTTGATGTGTGAAGGTCCTTTTCTTTGCCTTGGAAGAACTGCACTGCAGTAAGCAGTTACATGAGCTTGCATAAGTACTTGCAGCCAGTTCTCATGCCCACATCCTGCAGGAAATGAGCTGTGTCTAGTAAGGAGATCACTTACAATTCTTTATTTTCGGGGTTTTTGTTACTATATATCTCTTTTCCTTTCTGAAATTTGCCTAACTTTATTGTTCACACTTCTTAGTTAAGAAGGAAAATATTTTGTCTCTCTTAATGTTTTAGACTCCTGGTGATTCTGTATGAATCCTTTTCCTTGGAAAGGATACCCTGACCTGTCTTTGCCCTAGCACTGGATAAATATAAGAAAGAGAGAACTACTGGATTGAACAGAGGCGTTGCAAGATTAAGTTTTCTACTGCTTTTGCTTTGTAGTTTCCCTCCTGGTTGATGTAGCAGCATCACCTCTAGCAGTGCTTGCTCTCTCTTTAGCCTCTGTATTGATATTTCTCCCAAAAAGTGAGGAATCTATTTTTGTGAGCATCTTGTGACAACCGGCTCAAGTGACATAAGCCACTGAACATCTATTGAACAAATCCAGGCTAGATTCAGAATAGGAAATTAGAGGGTGAAGTCTCCACATCCAAATAGCAACAACAGATTCATCTGGACCAAATTTTTGTCCTTCAGCTTCTGCTTGGTGTGACAACTGCCCACTTAAAATAGCATTGAAATGAAAAAGAAAGGAAGCTGTGTCAGTACTCTCAGTCCCACTGAGGAAGGTGTTGGTTCACCCCTAATGCATAATGCACAGCCTCTCCAAAATACACATCCCATCAGTTCCCAGGATCTGCAATGTTATAAAGCAGCTTGCTAAAGAAAAGGAAGAATAACTTTTCCAAAGGCAGCTAGAGAGAGAAGTCTGAGAGAGCTCTGGATATAATTACCTGAGCTGGAGTCCAGCCAGGAGAATGCTGAGCTGAGGAACAGTAAAGTCCTGACTCTGCACAAGGGATCCAGACAAATTTAAAAGAAACTGCAATAACAGAAGTGGGATTTGAGCATCTGGGAAGACGTTTGAGAGAGTGAATGAATACAAGCTAAGGCCTCTGGGGAGTCTGATAGGAAACAAAAGGAGCAAAATGAAATGCAGTGTATAATGGTAATATATGTGGCACTGACTGTCTTTACACTCAGGGCTACCTGATAGAACTCTTTCTTCTGCATAATCTGAGGTCTAACTTCTCTGAGTTCATTTACCTCTCTGTACAAGCTAGACTACATGAACATGGATGAAAATGAGACACTGTTGTGTTCTTAAATAGTGATGAACAAGAACTGAGTCAGACCTGACAAATATGTTAAATTTTTAACCAAGTACCAGGTTAATTAGCCATCATCAGTGGAAAGTTTGTGCAGGAAGAAGGATTTCTCTGTGTTGGGCTGCTCCCCAGCTAAGAAGGCCTGGTCTCTGGCCAGAAGTGCTTTACCTTTAATCCCCAATTTCTCAAAGGGTAGTTATTCTAACACTTGGCCACTGTTTCTTGACAGGACTGGTATCCTACAAACATTTCAATTTTCCTTCACTTTTTTCTCTTATATAAACTTTCCTCTTCTACAAAATCTTCACAGCTCCACTGTCAGCAAATCAATACACCTGACAGAAGGATGATAAGGGTCTGCTATTAACTGACTTTCAAGATCCTCTTCTTGGGGTGATTGTTTTTGTATTTGTTGGGAGCTTGAAGCATACGCAGGCAGCTACCATTACTCAGACCATGCCCAAAGCTTTTTTTGGTCCTTCCAAACTGTTCTCATTCAGGCACTCCAAATGGTTTATAAGGTTTGTTAAAGAGATGTGGTTTCAAAAGGAATGCAAATGCAAAACTGGAGAGCTGATGGATGCGAGCAGGGAAGGTGGTCCAGGAGGCAATGGTAAAAAAAGGAGAAAGAATAAAAATAAAAAAGGAAGGGCTGGAGGGAAGGTAGAGCATGAGGAAATCCAAGTGGGGCACTGTCTGGAATCTGAAACTCTGCATTCTTCCCACTGGCAGGTTTTTTCTTACTTTCCCTGAGCTGTTCCTTTTTTCACGTTTCTTTTTCCCTCTGGCTCATTTGTTTTATGCCAAGAGGCTTATTTGTCTTTCCTAGCTTATTTGTAGTGCATCTGGATTTAGGCATCCTGATAAATCAGTTCCTCTGAAGACTGTGATCTAAAAATGAATGTTGAGTTGGATTTTGAGCTAATTTAAACTGATATACATCTGATGAAGTGAAGTTTAGCCATGCAAAATTCCACTGCTTGAGCAAATGCATAAACAATGAACATTATTCCCCTCCAGTGTGTCAGAAAAAGATACTGTCTACTCCTTCCAAAAAGATTATTTTGCATTTGAGACACGTATCTATAAATGTCTGTATTTTGCAGTTTTGAAAATCTAAGCATGGAAATGTATTATGTTCAGACATTGCACGTGCTTCAAGAGATTGTCTTCTACTGAGCACATTATTTTTGAGAAGAGCTAAACCTTTCATTAGTTTTATCTGCCTGAATGTGTTGGCTTAATTGTGTGTTTTATTTGCTCTGTAATATCATATGTGCTTACTGTGCTTCAGCAGACAAACATAAGCTGGGGTCAGAGTGCAAGCTCAGACAATAGTCTGCAATTTTCAATAGCCTGCAGGATTTGAGATTGCATTAGTAATTTTTGGGTTTATTTTATTATTAAACATGGAATGGGAGCACCATTGAACTGATGCATCTTAGGCACTCTACTTATATGACTGGCTTGGAATTGAAAAAATATATTTTAGTGACAACTTTGCTTCTGATCTTAGGGAAAGCACTGATGGGAATTAGTTAGCTGCTGTGCCTTAAAAAAAAGGCACATAATTAGAATTCAAATTTTGATCTTGCTGCCTTTGAAAGTGAAACAAAATCAGTAGCAATCTAAAATCATGTCCCTTGCTACTTTTCCCTTTAGTCAGAGGAAGCCTGATTCCCACTGATGCCAAGAACTTTACTCCATGTTGAGAGATGAGCTCTGGTGAATTTTGCTGCCACAGCTACAGAAGTGGCTGCCTTGGCTTCCCGCCTGCTGCTTGGCTGGAGGTCATTGCCACCCAGGCAACCTTGGGTGCAAAGAGCTGTCACACCTCAGTTTCCTCATGGTGTCCCCGACTGCAAGGCAAGATGTATTCTATTTACTGTCTGTATGGCAGCTGTCTTCTGTTCAGTGGGCAGTTTTCCTTATCTCTTTCACAACCACTCCTCCTCCCTCCTGGGAGACATCTGCTGATAACAGGCTATGGAATGTCACTGCATGGCTGATAACAACTACAGCATCCCATTGGGAGACGCTCCACCCAGAGGGAGGAGCCAAGCATTCCTACCTGGATATAATCTGGAGATTCTGGAACACCAGCACGGCTTCTCCACTGGATTTCCCAGAGGAACAGCAGCTGCCTCTTCTTCCACTGGATCTCCAGAGGAAGACTACACCCTTTTCTACAGGATCCCTGCTCCAACAGAGCCACACCTGACACTCCAGGAGGACTGCAGCCACAATTCCAATTGGACTGCTACCAGCACTCTGACCAACAGGGTGTCAGGTTGTGTTCTGACTCTGTCAGTGTTGTTTTGATTTACTGCATTATTTATTTTATCCTTTTATTTTCTTCCCTATTAATGAACTGTTATTTCTTGCTCCCATATTTTTTGCCTGAGAGACCCTTAATTTAAAATGTATAGCAATTCAGAAGTGGGTGGTTTACATTTTCCATTTCAGAGGAGGGTCCTGCCTTCCTTAGCAGTCACCTGTCTTTCCAAACCTAAACACATGGAAAGCCTGATTGTCTACTGACATTCACCTTAGCTGGACTTTTGACTGGGTTTGCATTGATGTCTCTGCAGAGGTAGGTGGAAGCAAAGATTTCCTGCTGGATCAGGTGGAAGCCTTCTTCAGAAGGACAGGTTAGCTGAGGGGTGTCAGCTCTTGACTGAACCACAGCAATGCTCATCTGGCAGAGTCAGCTCGTGGTGTATGACAACACAATCAGCCAAAAAAAAAAGATCGAGAACTTCAATGGCAAAATAAACAAAAATGGACCTGTATGGAAATAAGAGAAAGGCAAAATGCTTTAAGGGCCAAACAAGATACATGGTGAGTAAAATGAGTATCTCCTTTTCCAGCATTGTTTTTGTTGTCATATGCACGAGGGCCAAGTGCCACCAGACCAGTGGTGCTTAGTCCTTTGGTTATCTCTGAAAACATGAAAATTACACTTGGAATGAAAGTGCAAGAACACTGTGGCCTCCACTGGATCTATCACCTGCCATTAGAGAAAAGAGCTACCAGCAACTTTCAGCATTTGGAGTGGCATCCAGGCATGCCATCCCTAACTAACTGTTCTTGCTCTGTAGACCTACTGGAGACATGTTTGGACATCTAACTTCCTAATTAATTATTCACCTAAGTCCTGACCAGAAGCAGAACACATTTGTCCAGCAAATTGTGCAATGGCTCTGGGAACTGCTGAGCTCCTGCCTTTTTGGTGTGCTGTTGAAAATCAAATTATATAGCTTGAGCAACAGAACTGTAATTAGGGTCAGTAGAAAACTGTGGGTAGGATAATATTGTGGATTCTGCAATTTTTTGTCATGTTGCTCCAAAATATGCCAGAAACCAGAAGTTTTATTGCTGATGCACTGACAGTGCATTAACACTGTCAGTGAAACATCCTCTGCTTCCTGATGTGGAACTGGCCCTTCTGTGAGCCTGTTGCCAAGGCTGGCCTCAATTTACAATAATTCACAACTGTGCTCCTCCTGGAGCTGATGGCAAAGCTCTTTGTTAACTCCTGTAGGAGCTGGACAGGTCTAGGCAGGGAAAATAGGGATGGATAAGAAGATGATAGAGCAGAGCTGAGGAGAAAACAGGCTATGGTGTTTCATTATAAACTCCCCAGTTATCACTGGCTCTCATTCTGATACCACCAGGAGGCTTTTTCATGGATTAAAATTACTATGTAACTAAAAGTTAATCAGTTCTTATTTTCCTGTTCTCCATCACACTCAGAAAATCTCTGCTCTAGGCTACTGCTGCTTCTGCCTCTGGGCTCTTAAGCTCCTCCTTTTTCTCCTCAGATTTTCTTTTCCTAACCCCTCATCCTTCCTGCACATCTTTATTCCAGCTGTTTCCAGATCATGCCTCTTGGGGGGCTCCATTCTCTCCACTTGCACCATTCCAACCCCCAAAATAATCAGCTGTGGGCAGGCTAACACTGACTGATGTGTCATTGCTGGCCCTTTCAGCCAGGAGAATACACCTCTTGAGATCATTCCTTCAGGATGTCAGCAAATTCAGGCAAACGTTACAAGACTGATATCATAATTGGAAGGCTGCCTAGGATCAGTTTTTATAGAAAAAAATATTTTTAAAAAAAGTTTTAACTCTTGTGACTAGTCTGAAGACGTAATACAGGTTCGAATAATTATTAAGATAATGCAAGATCCAGGCTCAAGCTCCATTCATTGTGACAGGAGAGGGAAATAAAAATTAAGAAAAAAAAAAAAAAGAGCTAATTGTGGAAAAGAAGCACAGAAACAGAAGAGGTGGAAAGGAAAAGAGCGATGAAGAAATATAGAATGCTTTCATTTTTTTGTTGAAAAAGTGTGAAAAAAAATAAAACCCCAAGAAGCAAAGAAAAAATAAAAGGAGGAAGAGTAGGAAGAACAGCAAGATAAGCTGGGGGTTGGTTGAATTCTATTTGAGCACTGCAGTGAAAAGTTCCAGCTATGGAATTACAGTCCAGATTCTTTAGATGGTGAAGTAGTCCATGAACAGGCAGGATCTCTGACTTAGGGACTACCACTACCCAAACACTTCCCGAGAATAAAAGGCTGAAGTAACTGTGGAGCACCAGAGGACTTGGAGGAGCCTCTGCACGAGGTGTAAGAAATAGGCTGGATAAAAATGGAAGTGCTCAGAGCAGATGAGCAATGGTTGAGCTCCAATTGTTGTATTCCTGTACTTCCTGCTTTCTGAAGGCAGTGACATCACAAGTTCTCTTCACACTACTTTGCGTGTGTGTGCATATATTTTTATACATATCAAAGAATTTCTTAGCTTTTTAAGGGAGGAAAGTTGGTTTCCTTTCACATGTTACTACATTCACTTCCATTTGTTTCGTTGGAAGGAATTCCAGATCCACAGATTGAAGCAGAGGTTCATGGGCAGCTCTCACCATGCAGAGGTATATCATCGCTGTGCAGGCTGCAAGGAGAAAAGGCATCCTTTTTTTATTTTTTTACTAGATCTCAGTAGGAAAAATAGAAAAATATGCAAGTCAGAAATTTTGGGTTCTATTCCAGGTTCTGGGAGGAACCCATTTAAGCATAGTGTCAGCTCTTAATACAACTCTGAAGTGTTCAACTCCTACTTACTCTAGCTTTTCCTTCTTACTCCCAGTTTAGCCCTTTTAGTCTTACATCTCCTTGTCTCCATCCCTGTTTCTCAGTCTCCTTTCAGCCTCAAGTTTTAGTCCCCACCATTGCCATATTCCACTGCCAGGAGCTCCTCCTTCTAGACCTCATCCTGGGCTCCCTTGCTTCCAAGCTCTGTGGTACCCCAGGTACCCTAAATATTTGTCACAGGGCTGCTCCCATTTGCTCCACCTTGCTCTCTGTCACAGCATGAAAGTTTAATCCAAGCCTGCCCATTCTTTACTGAATGACTGAAAAGCAATGGGCAGAGGTTTGGTCTAAATGAGAGGCTTCTGAAAGGAACAGTAAAAGTTGCCTCCTTGGTATCAGCATTTGTGATCCATCCCTCCTTCAGGGTAAGGATGGCCTAGGATTACTACAGGAAAGGATGTGAATGTTTTTAAGGCAATACAGTATCCTTCATTTTTGCTTTATTTATTCCAAAGCATTGAGATGAGTTGGATATCCAGCAGTGTAACTTTCAGCTGTCATCATTAGTACTTGCTAATGTTGGAATACTGTAATTCAGCAAGAAAACAGTGAATTAAATGGAGAGTGTAAAAACCTCAGCTACGGGAAGCCTTATCTTTATTATCCATAATGTCATAACCTCCTGTACAAAATAGCTACATCTGCTTTGAAAGTTGCAACCAATGACCTCAGTTCACATTAAACACATTTACAGGCTCTCAGACTTCCTGGGATGGGGAAATTATCACCATGAAGGCAGAAATGGAGACACAGAGGCATCACAGAGTGCCACAGGAGACAGGAAGGAAAAACAGATCCCATGTTAACTTCAATTTCTGTTGTATCCTAAATATCATCATTCTCTCCCCATGGTGTCAATGGATTCAAGGAATTCCCAGTGACTGAGGCACAGTGAGTGCACTCCAGGTGTGCCAGGAAAGGCAGGAATCAGCAAGATGGTCTTGTGCTCTGTGCCAGAGAGACACAAGCAGTTCTTTTCCCAAAGCTGTTTGCTGTTGTATCAGTTATGCCAACAGTTCATTCATGACAGGGCCCAACCCACTCAAAAACCCTTATGACTTGCAGGATCATGGCTTGAGAAATGATGTTAAAAATTAAAGCATGAAAGGTTTTTGCTGACTCCACCATGCCAGCTTATTTATCATTTAGCACATGACCAGGGCTGTCACTGATTTACATATGAAACATGAGAGGTTTTCCTCCTCAGATCCTGATGTCCCAAGGCTATGCATGTGTACACAAACCATATGTAAAAGAGAGGAGCTCTGTTTTCCAAGTGTGAGAAGGAAATTGTTCTGCTGTGAGACACAGGTCATCCCTTTGCCTTTGTTCCCAAACATGGTAAAGAGCAATAAAGCTGTTTGTGGACTATAATGTGACGTGGAGTAAGAACACACAGTTCCCATTTTTTTCTGCCTGTATGTATATAACAATGTCAGTGTGGGCATCCAAAGAATGAATGGTTATGAAATACTGCTCAGCAGCAATGTATAAAAGGTAAATGACACACAGCAAAGGAATCTCCCTTCAAATCACATAGCACATGAAACCATTTTGGTCTGTGACAACTACACCACTAGATTTTTTCCATGTTTATCCAAAGTAGCTTAGTAAGCATAACATGCATGCCATTCACTAAGTCTGTGCGCCAAAATACAGAGTATGATGACCCTGAGCAATGTCTCCAGTGCTTGTAAGCTGGTCAGAAAGGAGGACTGGCTGCTCCTACCCCTGTAAAGTATTTATTTCAATTAATTTTTGTGAGAGAAGTGACAAAAATAGCTCTCATTCTACTACAGCTATTCAACTGTTATTTCGGTGGAATTACACCTGTGTAGATTTTTTAGCGGTAGGAGTTGTGCACATGTTCTGTGAGCTAATGAGACTTCAGAAAAGGTTGTCAAGAATGGCACAAGACATATCTATTATTTTTGATTCAGAATGAACCCATTTATCTTTTCTCTTTGCTAAAAAGGGCAATTTCAGGGTTTTTCTGGTGACTGAAAGAAAAAAGCAATGCTAGATGCAGGCTTCCTTCTGTCCCATATGTCTTAAGTGTACAAAGCTTTTTTTAGAGAATAGCTTTCTTTCAGGGCAAACCAGTTCTCACTAAAAATAATTCTTATGAGATCAGATAAAATGAGAGGAATGTTGTTGGCAGATTCTGATGCCTTATTTACAAAAAAAAAAAAAAAAAAAAAAAAAAAAGGCTAAATCAGCCTAATCCAGGCCTGTAATACAAGGAGAGAGCTGAAGAACCTTCCCTGTTCCCCAGGGCTGTGGTTGACAGCTTGAGAGCTATTTTGATGGTTGTGGTCAGGGGATGCAAAGTGCTGGGACAGTCCTCTCCTCCAGTCTGCCTTAACCCCTGGGAATGCCCCACTGAGCCACTCACAGCCCCGTGCTGAGGCTTTTGGAAAGGCACAAGGACAAGCTCCATGCCCAGCTGGGGGCCTGCAAGCAGAGCAGCATCTCTTAGATTGGTCACACCTTCCTAGATCTGCATCTGTTTAATGAGGAACATTCAGGTGGAGCTGGGACAGAGCTGGAAATACAGCAAGGACTGGCTACCTGGTGATTCTCCCTCCAGCAGCTCTTGAGATCACACCCAGGATGAAAGTAAACCTTGGATGGCTTTTTGGTGTTCCTGTGCTCTTGGCTTTGAACTTCACACTTCTGCCTCTTCTTCGTTCACACCAACGTCTTCTCTCAAGCCTTTAGTACTGAGCAGTGCCAGACCTCTGCTAATTTCTGGTGTTGTGTATAATTTTCCATCTTTTTAGCCCATTTTTGAGGTAGACAGCAAACCCCTGAGGCAGGGACTTGCGTCATCTATTAAAAAAAAACACTCAGTAATTATTTATGATTCGTTTGTTGCAGCATTTGTGTACATTATTTAATAACAGATATGGACCACAAGTGTTGAGCAGACAAAAAGGTTCATGCTGTCAGGCAGACTGAATGTGATTTTGCAGAACTTCATGTGTTGTCAAATACCTACATCAGTGGATAAATTTACTGCATGTCTAAATTCAAATCCAGCCAAAGCAAACCAGTTGCCTTTTCTGTGGATTGGTTATCCACAATTGATTAAACTGCATCAAACAGGCTGACATGGAACTGTTTGGCCTGGTTTTACATGCAGCTATCTTTACTCTTCATTTAAGAGCAAAACAGAAAGGTCTGAGATGGGTTGGGGCCTTTTTTCTTTAAATAAAGCATTTCCTTTTAAAGAATTAATTGACTGAGTGTGTTAAAAAAGTGTCCCTCAAACAGGTTAATTTTATTTTTGAACTAGAAGAATGCCAGGATCCGGTTGTTCATTTATAATTCAGCACTAAGCTAAAGAAACAAGGGCAGAAAATGCATTGTTGCAAATCATGCTTGCAGTCACAGAGCAATGTAATGCCGAGCAGCCATTTTAGGTTTTTGGTTGCTTTATACCCTTTCCACATGATGAAGCTTGTTAAATGAATCCTTATGGGAATTGTTCCCAAGGTTTGTGTTTTGTACATGAAATTCCAAATACAAGAGTTTAATTTTGTGAAGTAAATGGTCTGTATTCTGTAAAAATTAGTTCAAGGTACTCGTTTTTGGAAAGGCTTCTTGCTTTCTAGGTATAACAACAGCTTTATCCTTTTTAATAAAATGTAAACCCAATGTCTCTGAAAAAAAAATATATATATTTCAGTGGAATTATTTCTGTCAGAGGCAATAAAGGTGGCAACTGCAAATCCTGGTGTGTTTTACTCAGAAGAATTCCTAGATAGTCTGTAGCTAAGTACATGGACCAGATCCTCTTTTCTCCTCTATTATGGAAATCTCAAAAATAAATAAACTGTTGCTGTTTCACTTCAGTCTTCAAAGTGAAGCCCTAACAGGGGATGGAGTAGAGGCTCTGCTCAGTAAATGTGTGTAATTCTAGCCCACTTTTTTAACTTAATGCTTTTTTGATGAAATTATCACACTCTCTCTTCTGAAAATTTGCTTGTGGATAGATGTATTATTTTTCTCAGTGAGAAATAATCCAGGTGTCCAATCAACCCAAAGGTTGCACATTCATTATTTCTATTTAAGTCAATTAGAACAGTGCAGATGTCTCTTCTATTTGATGTTTTGCTTCCAGAGAAAGACTAGAGAATTAATTAAAATACACAATCTAATTTAATGGAAAATCATAAGATTTTGTTTCTAGGAAACAACTTGTGAGTACAGGGGATCTAAAGTTGTGCATTTATATCTAAGTAGAGAACATATCATCTCAAGCCACTCCACCAAAGTTTCACTCTGAGGTCAGTTTTCAGACTGTGAGTCTAATTTAGTTTCAAAGTGGAGCTTAAGGTTCCCAACATCCAGAGACCTGGGTGGGGGCATAGGGGGGAAACATGTGATTTTGGTTTCAGTTAATTTCAGATTTATTTCTGTTTAGCAGATCAGTTTTCTCTTTCTAAAAGTGTTTTCATTTTGGCAGACTCCTCGAATGAAAGGCTTATTTCGAGACGTTTCCTGTGGAGTAACTGATGCTGCTGCTGCTGAGAGGTAAAGGGAGACATACACAGTGCTGAAGGGAACGTATGGAAGTGTCATGGCAATGACAGGCACGAAGCCAAAGGCTGCCATTATCTTTCCTTCCATCCCAGAGGAGCTAAGCAGGCAGTGCAGAGGGAGAACATGGCATTAGCAGATCCATCCTCCAGCCTTTTGGGTGCTGCCAGCCAGGTATTCTGAATGTGGACTATGATTTGTGTCTCGTGTGCTCATAGCTTCCAACCCTTCCCTTTTCTTGCACAAAGATTCCCAGTAAGCTTTGCAAACGCATGGGAATTCTTCAGCATTTATTCCAGCTGTGCTAAAGACACCAGAAACCAGAATTCTGCACAATACTCCCATTTGGACAAACCCATTGTAAAGTGCAATAGCATCAAAGAATCTGTCTTTTGAAGTGAATATTCAGCAATCTTGGCATTTTGATGGATTATGGAAGATCACTGTTTCCAACTAAGCATTTCTGTTTTTCCCTACTAATGACCACCCTTCTGCAATTACTCCATAGTTTCCATACGCATCTGTCACAGCCATAATAATGAATTTAACATTAAACTAAATTTTTCTTTACAGAATAAAGGAGAAGAGACAATGAAGATAAAATCTTGGATGCTTAGGACGAATTTTTTTAATTGCCTTGTGGATTAACAGGATTGTCTCTGCTGTTACATTTAAGTCCCCTGAATGCAGTTGGACAAGTCTTCCCCTGGTTCTTACAACTAGCCAGAACTCTGCTGTAAGAATGCAGTAGCTGGAGAGAAATCATTAAACAAGTGAGGTCAGCATCTCAGGAGAGTCTGTCTGCAGAACTTTGTAGGTAAAACCTCAGCTATGGAAAATTCTCAGCTTTTGAGGAAAACCTGTTGTGAAGGATTTAGCAAGGGTACACACAGCAGGATGTAGAAAGAGAAACACATTTTTGGCTGCTTGAGAGCCCTCACAGAAACCAGTAAGATGTCCAAAAGGTCTAAGAATTTGAGGGAGAAATGCTTGTGAAGCTGAGCAATTTTGTGAATTGCAGCTGGCTTCACAGAATTCTTAGATGAGGAACAAAAAATGCAAGGCAGTCTCTTGTGTGCTTATTTAATGTAATTAATTAATGCATTTTGAACCACTTTTTTTTGGTGCAAAGGGATCTTAATTATAGCATAAAATTCAGCTGTAATTGATGTAAAAGATCTTCATGTAAATGAAAAGATGAGCTGCTGTGTTGGAAACTGAAGGGAAGAAGAAATGCCCTGTTGTAAGGTCACAGTTTATGTGGGTCGGAGTCTCAGCTGATTTATGTTAAAGGTTAACTCACACACAGAGAACATGCTCAGGGACTTGTGTAGCACATGAACCAGCATTGCTGTCCTGGGTGAGGCTGTAATGCAGTGATAATGAGGGTAACTTGCTTATTCTGTGACTTACAAGGTCCATTCCAAAAATTGCCTGAAAATGCTACAAATGAAGAGGTTTGTAGAGAAAGCTTGTGGATTAAGCTGTGCTCAAGAAGGACTCCTGTGTCCAAGACCTTCCTGCAGCCAACACCAGGCTGATCTTCCCAAAAAAATCAACAGCTTTGAGCTTTCCTTAGTGATCTGAATGTAAGTGGAGGCAAGAGCACCTCTTTCTTATTTAATTTAATATGAATGCAACCAGAATTTGTTTACTAGGGTGAAATTTCCTACATCTCTGTAGAAGTCACAGACCAGGACTCCAAAGCAATGCTTTTAGTCCCATTTTGTTCAGGTTCGAAGGCATCACTTCTTGTGGAGTGCTTTGACCTAACACGATCTGATTCATGCATGAAATCCTCCTGTAATTCTCTGGGCTAGTTCATCTTCTGAGCTTTACCTAACTCCTCTCCCTTCCCAAGCAAATGCTGCAGCAGCTTCCAGCCTGCTCTGAGTTACCACAGGCATGGTCAGCCTGAAAGCACCATTATGAGGCAGGAATCTCTGTGCTTTGGTGGGACAGGAGGCACATATCTGCTTTCAGCTGTCCTCTGGACACTCCATCTGTTCCAGATTATGGAGAAGAATGTGAAGTTGATGATGGTCATTGCCAAAAGAATCTTGTAATGTGTCTGCTTTAAAGCTCCTTTTGAGTTTTCGTGATGAAGTTAAGAGATGGAAGGGCAATGCACAGCAGCTTTATCAGTGTAAGTAACTGGCCTCCTTTGGTTTTAAAGCCAAAATTAAATGGATAAATGCAAAGCCCACCTCTACAATGGCAGACTGACTTTGGTATTATATTTTCTCTGGATTTGGTTTAGAGTGATGTTGTTATGTTTAGAATAATGTCTATGAAACATGATTATATGGTAATTCCTTTTAAAAAAAATTAATTCCCTGCCTTTGTAGATCAATGATTTGTTCTTTTCTCATGACAAATGCTGATGAATTCATACAGGATTTTATAAATTTTTTAGCATTGTAACCTCACCACCTTCTTGCTGAAGCCCCATTTAATTTCCTGCTCTTGTTCTTAGCCATTGCTCCAAAGGAGCACACAAGGATTGCCCTTGCTGCTGGGTTTTAAGAACAGCCTGGCAACCTTGCATAGATTCCCATTCAGTTGTGCATTTTTCACCTTATCCATCACTTCTTGTGGAAAGAGATGGGCATCTTATCTTCCTAGCATTTTTATCTGAACATGTATTTATCAACACATTAGCTCATATTTGTACAACCACAGAATCCTAGGATGGTTTAGGTTGGAAGGGACCTTAAAGACCATCTAGTTCCAACCCCCTGCCTTAGGCAGAGACACCTTCCACTACAGCAGGTTGCTCAAAGGCCCACCTAAACTGGCCTTGAACACTTCCAGGGATGGATGCCAAGATCCAGGTGCAGGACCTTACACTTGGCCTTGCTGAGCTTCATAAGGTTCCCATGGGCCCAGTCCTGTCAAGGTCCCTGTGGTGTCCCTTCCCTGCAGCACACTGACAGCAGCACTCAGCTTGTGTCCCCAGCAAACGTGCTGAGGGTGCGCTCCATCCCCAGTCCCTGTCACTGACAGTGGTGTTAGACAGCACTGGTCCCCAGTGACCCCTGAGGAGCACCACTCATCACTGGTTTCCACTTGGACATCGAGCTGCTGACCACAGCTCCTGCAGAGTGACCATCCAGCCAATTCCTTATCCACCAACTGCCAGCTTCACCAGACTGCCACAATTTCTCACATACGATGGACAGTGGCTCAGCCACTTCACCCACTGGTGCCCATGCATCTCATGCACCTCACGAGGTTCCATGGATCTGTACACCTTCACATTCCTTAGGTGGTGTGGTACCTGTTCTTCCCTTACACTGCCGTGGTTCTCCATTCCCCCAGTCACCACCTTTGCCTTTGGCTGGTGTGGCTGGAGCCCCTGCTGGTGAAAATGGAGGCAAAAACTTCATTGAGACCTCACACTTCTCCATGTCCCACCTGGGTAACCAGGTCTTCTGTTTCCTTCTGAAGATGGCCCACATTTTCCTTGGTTTTTCTTTTATCATCAATGTACCTATAGAAGCCTTTTTTGTTCTCCTTGATGTCCATGGCCAGGTTTAATTCCATGAGAGTTTTGGCTTTCATAATTTGATCCCTGGCTACAATTCTGTCTATATTCCTCCCAGGCTACCTGTTCCTGCTTCCACCCTCTGTAGGCTCCTTTTTCTGTTTGATTTTGTCCAGGAGCTCTTGGTTGGTTTTATTGATGATTTTATGAATATACCAACCCTATTAGATGCTAATGGTTATGGCTGCTAAAAGTTAACATGATTCTAAACCATGAACAGGTAAGCAATGGAAGGGTTTTATTTCTTTGTAGATGTGCCAATACCCTAGTACAGTTGTTTTAATAAAAATAATAATTCAAAACATTGCAAAGCTGGCATTTCCTCTTCGCCCACTGGTGTAGTCACAGCAGAATGAATGGATCATTGTTAGAAGAGGCATTTCCCTGCACAAAGCAACCTCTATTCACAATTGGAAGTTTAGAAATGTTCAACCAGTCATGACAATTAAATAAAATTATTGTCTGAGCATCTCTTAGGGTTACAAATCATTCTGTCTCCACTTGGTGCTACCTGTTCTTGACCTGTCCTTTAGTATAAATCCATAGAATCTTTAAGACTGACAACAACTCTAGTGGAAACAGTCTCTTGAAATATGATTTCTGTTTCCATGTTCAGAAGCAAAGAGCAGTTGTTTGTACCTTGAATAAAGAATAGTTTTGTGCCCTTGTGTCCAGGACTAGAGACATGAGATGGAGCTTAGAACAAAACCACAAAGTGTCAGTGGAAGCTTTTGAGAAAGTGAGCTATGGGAACAATGAAAAATTTTGTTTGGTGACAGAGAGCAGTTGATATTTTTGGGATAGTTGATGTCTGAAGAAATCTGTGACAAAATTTATAGCTATTTAGAACAGAAAAAAACCAGGGAAGATAGAATTTATCTAGATACAGTAAGTCTAAGAGAAACAAGGGAAGTTTTACAAAGAAGAACTTCTTACAGTAAAATGTATTCCAGACAGTAGAAGGTTGTTTTTTGAAAAGTCTGAAAAAAGCCTGGTGGGGAATTTTTATTGGTCTTTCCCTACCTCTACTTATTTACATGCTCCGGAAGATGAATCCTGTCTTATTAACCAGTAGGAAAGCCCAGCATTCAGCAAGGATTTGAATGTAGAGTCTCCAGCAGTACTTTTTAATGAGTGGTATTCTTGGAAAGCAGTCAGTTGACCGTGTAGCTGAATTCCTGACTGCAGCACTCCAGTCAGTGTCAAACACTCGGGATGAGTTGTTTAGAAATAAACCTGTGACACAGGAAACAGGGTACGAGGTGGTTCTGTGCTCTGAGGGTGGAAGGAGCTGGAGAAAATCCATCACTGTTTATGTGGTTGTATTTGTGACACATGGGAGCTGAACTAACAGAGGAAGTGGAGAATAAATAAATACTCAGCAGAGAGTGATTATGGTTAAGATCCCTAGTCCTGTAAGCGTGACTTAGGGCCAGTTGCAAGGAATTCCTTCTCATTGATGTTATAGAGTATATCTACATTCTGAAATAGTTTCTAGCTAGTTATAGTAATAATAATGGCATGGGTTAACGTTGTAATCTCTTAAGAGCTCATTTCTTCACATGTCTTTTTATAGAAACATTAATTCTTTTGGCAAAAAAATTTTGTGATGTTCTTTCTAAAATACTGAGGAAGAATATTTTTGCAACTGCTGCTTTGTATATTTTGGGTCTCATGCATGATTTATCACTTACTAAATTTGAAATCCAAATTATGGAACTGGCTATAGCTATTGCCAGAAAGCAGAATCTGCAGTGCTGGAAAAGGACTAAAAAGGTTATCATCTGACTAAGCTGCAACCTTTCTTGGAACAACATTTGTATTGTAGGTTACTAACAGCTTTGCAATCCACAGGTGCTCACTCACAATAGCAAAAGTGTTGTAATTCATCTATAATCAGGACATTATTTTTACTGCAAGTTATTCCGACTTTGCAGTCAATGGAAACTAACCAGCTATAGTAAAAGTGTTGTCATTCATCTATAACTGGGACAGTACTTGCATGGTAAGTTATTCCAACTTTGTAGTGAATGAAAACTTACCAGCAATAGTAAGTGTGTTGTCATTCATCTAAAATAGAAGGGAGGAGAAAGGAGAAAGATGGACAAAATGCAGAACATTATTTGCAACAGAGTCTGAGTAAAATAACCCCAGGGTAGTGCAAGGTAATGTTAAGTTGGTGAAATTCAGTACAGGCTTCCACCTGCAAGGCTACACCATTTCCTTTGGCATCTGCCTGCCTAATCTCAGACAGGATGAATCTCAGGGCAGTGAATGTGCTCTGGTGAAGTCAGAGCTCAGCTGGGGTTGTAGAAGCTGCTTGCAGAGCTCAGTGCACTTTAAGGTAGAGTAAGATAAGTAATACCTGGGTATTTTAAAGCTGGCTTAGACATGGGAGACTGCAGTGTAGACATGCCATACATAGCTCTTCTAGGCAAGAAGCCTGCCCTTTGTTATGCTACAAGAACACTGTAGGAACTTAACAATTATTAATAATAACTAATTAATAATGGCCCAAATATTTGGCTGTGATTGAGGACCTCAGAGAAGAACTCATCTAGAGTTGTAAGAAAAGATGGCTCAAAACAATCCTAACCAAATCCTGGGCCAGCTTTGTGCCTTGACTTTGCTCCAGCAAAAGATAAAGCAGCAGAGTACAATTTGTTCTGAGACATTAGCAAGGGAGAGAGGACATAATGAATACATTTTATTGGTAATGCATAAGAAGAATGCAGAGTGGTGGCAAATAAGACTATTAGGGGATAAGAGTATAAAATTAGATGGAAAGGAAGAGATGAGATTGGTCAATTGCACTGGTCCTAAATCAACATTTCATCTCAGAAACCACAAAAGTCAGCAGCTGAGTGGAGGCGAATGAAAGACTAGGGTCAAAACAACAATCATAATTTATCTGAGTGTCAGAAAAGCATTTTTGCACTAAGTACACAACACATCGATTTACACTTGATAGACAGTACTTACACAAAAAGAGACTTCAACCCTCACTGAATAGCCTGCAGCACAATACAAATTCTTTTCATGGTAAACCTAGGGGGGAAAACCAATCCCTTTTTATACAAGGAATTTTCACTTAAGTATTTGAGTCTACTGGGAACAGCCTGAAAGACACATGCCATACTCCCCACTCACATCTCCAGGGGCTTGTGGTTTGATGTGCTGATGCTATTTGATAGTGTGGGGGGCACTTTTAGGAATCTTGGTGGAAAGAAGCACAGCAGAAAGCGTCAGCTGTTGTTTTCATTCCTCTTTGGAGGTGCCTGATGGAAGATCTAGGAGTTGTTTACTTGCACAACAAGGAGCAGGGTGTGCTGGTAGGAAGACCAAGTTTCACCTTTGGCAGTCAAAGGACTGTGTTTGATAGCAAAAGATTTGCTTCCTTTGCTGGTGATGTTGTTTTTGCCTTTTTTACAACAGAATAAAAATATTGTTCCTTTAAGAAAAGACCTTCTTGGCTATTGTTGTTGTTATCTGCTGAGTCATGCCAATAATTGTTTATTTTAGCATTCCTAGAGAATTTTAGAGATTGTTTACTCCCCCTTCCCCAGAAGGCAGTTAGGAAAAACTGTGTAATTTCATAAATAAAATAAAACTAAGGAGTTTTTAGTTGAAAGCATTTCCTTTAATGGTCTGCTATGCAACAGTTCAGCAGCCAGCTGACTCATGGCAACCTGAAATTGAAAATGACTTGAGGTTGAAGGAAAGCAAGAAGAGGACAGTAAGAATTATAGTAGCCAGTATAGTTTAACTATCTATATAATAGTTGGATCTTCATTTTGTTCAACTAACCATGACCTCACAGAATTGGTTCAGGCGTCAGCTCTGTGTCTGGTCCAGAGCAAAAGATGTATTTATAAATTAGATTAACATAATCACTGATGAGAAAAATATGTTCAATTACTTAATTCACTTCTGTTTTGATAATCTTCAATGATACCAGAAGCACACTGTCAGAGCTATTTTCTTTTAGTCCACCATTTTTGGAAAGCCCTTCACTATCTCTGGAGAGAAAGCTCATGCTTTGTTGTTGCAACTCTTTCACTTCTATTATCTAGCAAATTGTGTTTTCTTTCTATACTTCTTCTATAGAAAATAATCCAAACAAGTGAAATAAAGTATCTTTTCTTACATATTCAAAAACCAAACTCTGGGTCTATCGAGTGAAAAAAACAATAACCCTCAAAAAGACAAAACCACCAGAAAAAAATACAACAGCAAAACACTTTCCCCTGTTCCAGAAACTTCTTTGACCGTGTCCTGCTTTATGTTATTTACAGTCATTGAAGAAGGCCAAAGTAATCTTGCATACGAGCTGCTGTCCTGGGACACTGACTTTTGTAAGACATATGAAGATCTCAGCTACTTTTTCCTTTCTGAAGAAACAAAGACTGGAAAGCGGGAGAAGACAGGGGAAATCTCACCGTGAGAGAAAGCATTACTCTGCTTTTTGAAGCTTTTGGATTCCCTGAATGTCTCTGGAACATTAGAACATCATGTATCCTCCTCCTGACCCTGTATCAAGGGTGATCCATACTGATGAGATGTGATGGGATCCACTGGGTTTACTCAGGAGCAGCCTACCAAGCCTCTTGCATTTGGCTGATAGGAAACAGGAGCACATCCTCTTCTGGTTTCTGCCTGCGTGAGCCATTTCTGTAGCTTTCAGAAAGCCTTCATTAGTCAGGTTGTTTGGAGAGCAGGCACACCACACCGCTCAACCTGAGCTGGCTTAGCTTTTCAAAGCACCTGAACTCCAGTCCTAACTTGCAGCTGAGCAGCACAAAATGCAGGAGGGAAGAATGCAAAGTGGTTTTGGGGTATTCTGAGCTGCTTGGATCCAGAGGAAGAAAGGCATGAACACAATCCTCGGACACTGATTAGAAGAACCATTACATGGCACTGCCTCGTAGGTTGCCACGGGCCTCAGGTTATTAGCGTGACACCAGCAGCTAAGAAGGCTTTCTGCCACACTGGTTTTATCATTGCCAGAAGAAGGGAGAGCGGTGGGAGAGGGTGCAGAGGGCATTGACACCCATGCTGTGCTGCTGGAGGATCCTGTCAGCGAGAAAGGTGACAGCAGGGTCGCACCAAGTGACTTGGACACAGGACACGCCGAGCTATTACGGCTTGGGAGCAGGCAGTCTGCTGCGAGAGCAGGCAGATTTCTCAATGCATAATTCAGTACCATAAACATGTACATGACACTAACTCCTTCCTCTGCTAGACTACTTTCATTTCTTGACAATAACCTCACTAAATTGACCTGGAAAGAAAGAGGCATTCAACATTCATAATTTGATTTCTGCCCTATATAATTTTGGCTCCTCTCCTTCTCATGTAGCTGCTAATATGACTTACTGCAGATTTAGTATTTTGTTACAGATTAATTCAATGGGATTTTTGACTAAGCTAGCGTCCAAAATGACTTTGCACTTGGTGACATCTGCGATGCCAGCATGCAAAATGATTCTTCTGGCATTTTTACAAATTCTATTGTACCACTGAGTAGGTCTTGAGAAATCCAGCTATGGCCGTATCTGATTTGGCTAAGAACACCTAGTAATATAACACAAATGGCGATAATAGTTATTTTGCAGGAGTAAAAGCTTCTGGCTATTTTCATTCCCTCTCAGGCAGACCTGGAGCCCAGGCATACTTTCAGTGGTTTTTATATACCTATCACAGTCAAAATTCTTTTAGGTTTGACTAATAAGACCAGACAGTTGCATCAGGACAAACACATTATGATCCCGATTTTTTTCTGTTGTAGAACAACTGGTGTCTTTCAACAAAATCCTCCTTCTTCTGTCTCTGCCACTCCTTCTACTGATGTACCTGCTGAAGCCCGCTAGACATACATCTTAGATGTATCTATGTAGATACAGATTTTAACATTTCTGCTTGGCTGCCTTCAAGAGACTTTTCACTGCCAGGATGGCTTTCTTTCCAAACCTTTTATTTGGAGGATGTTCTGATGATAGGAAGCCCAGATCTTAGAAAATTCATTATGCCTTAAGAACTGAGGTCCACTGGCAGTCATTAGAGTCCTCAGCATTTGTTGAAAGCAATTAAGGTAATTTTATTTATCAGATTCAATTGTGTCCCTTTTTCAGACTGTCTTTACATTGTTGACAAAGGTACACAATTTTTAAGATCACGATGTCACTTTTCTTCTGATTACTCATCTGCATTTTGTGATTCACCTCTACTGCAACATTTTCATTGACATCATTCCTTTGCCAGTAAAAACATGTTTTCTTACTAAACTATTCTTCATTAGCTTCAGTTTCAGAGCCTGTCCTTGTTCCCAAGTTAGTGTTTTCTAACAACTGGCCTTTTTTTCCCCATTGATTAGTTCATCTCTTACTGTGCTACTGACACCATTAATTGACAGAGAGTAACTCTGCCTCACTGATCAAGGAAGAGGTGGTGTCAAATAGCTGAGACTCATGGTAAAATCCCCTTACATGTGTGGAACCTACAGCAGAAATACATATACAATTTTTTTAATCTTCATTTTTTATAGCTAGAAGTCTAGACACTTATAAAGATGTTTACACGTTTGTTTCTCATGTATATTTTTACTGCTAGACCCTAGAAAGCAGTGGTCCTTAGGGAAAAATTAAATTGGAGGTGCAGAAGCACCAAGATGGCTTAACAGCATTGGGAATTGCAAAGACACTTGCTCATCACTTCTTTTAGCCGAGACGAAAGACAACGGGCATTCATTCACTCGCTAGTTGAGAGAAAGGAGCCGAACACGAGCTGGGTTAAAGTTACTCGCACAGTGTGCTGGGTCCGCTGCGGGTACCGAAAGCAGAAGGTAAATCTGCATTTAGGGCAGGCGCGGGGCTACCGAAAGATGCAGAAATAACATTCCTGCATTCCTGAGAAAGGCTCAGGCCACTGGCTTCCCGGGGCACCGAGGGGCGGCTGCCCGCAGTGCTGCCGGTACCTGCCGAACCGGGGCTCGGCGTTCGGGCCGCGCCGGGCGGGCGCTGCGGGCCGGACAGAGCCCGGTGCGGCAGCGCGGGGCCGAGCGGGGCACGGGCAGCGGGCGGCGTTCACACGCCGGGCTCCGCCGCCCGGGACGCGGCTCTCCGGGAGCCCATCCCGCCCCTCCGCTCCGGGGCGACTCCCGCGGCCGCCGGGGAAGAAGCTGCCACGGGCGGGCGGTTCCCGCCCGCTCTCGCTCTCCTCCTCCTCCTTTCCCCCCGCCCTTCCCGCGCGGTGGTTCGCTCCTCCCCGCCCCTTTCCCCCACCTCTCCCGTCCCCTCCCACCCCCGGCTCCCCGCGGTGGTCTGGCCCGGCCCGGCGGCGGAGGGAGCGGCGGAGCGGGCGGGCGGCGCTGCCGGGCGGGGGTCTCGCTCTCCGGGGGTCTCGCTCTGCGGGGACGCGGCGAGCGGCGGAGCGCGGCGGGGGAGACAGCGCAGCGAGCGAGGCAGCGGGAGCGGCTCCCCGACCGCGGGCAGCACCATGAGGTGAGCGGCCGGCTCCGGAGCGGGCGGCGGGCGCGGGGCGGGGGGCGATGCTCCGCGCCCCCCGCGTCGGACGGCGCACAGCCGGGAACGGGAACGGGAATGGGAGCCGGGGGGATCGGCCGGCGGCGGGGGAGGGGGCCGGGCCGAGGGGAGCCCCGCGGTGGGGGAAGGGCCCATTGTTAGTGGCGGCGGGGGAAGGGCGGCCCGCCGTCCCCGTCCCCCCGCGGCGGCGGCGAAGTTGCGGTCGGGGGGCGGCGGCGGGGCCCGAGTCCGG